>NC_141828.1:21669559-21821605 GCF_982586985.1 Callionymus lyra | reverse complement strand
CTATAGAAACACAGCAGTGTGTTTCTCAAAAGCAGTGGAGACAGAAGAGAGCTCACCCTGGTCTAACTTCTCCGAGGGCGACAGAAACATTTATATGTCATTAAAAAAGGGGCATATATTTGCATAGAGAATTAGAATTGAGACTTAATTATGTGAATGAACGATGACATGTGACGGAGCCTGGTTTGTAATTTGGTTAATATCACGTCTCTCTTCAGTCTTATATTAACTTCACTGAAGGAACCATAGAGACGCCTAATATCATTTTTTTCTTTATTCAATACATATCTCACTGTTTTCTTTATCATCTTACCAAGGTCATATTTATAGTTAAATGTCTCTTGATGTATTTAACTAAATAAATGAAAACTTTAACCCTCAAAGGTTAGCAAACCAAATCCAAGTCAAAAATAAACATTTAAAATCTATTTCAGAAAAGATATTAAAGGGATAGTTTCAGTGATGATTTTGTATGTTTGTATAATTCTTTACACTGTTAATTATATTTGCATTGATTCACGTTCTGAATATAATCTTGGTTTATGTCTTCGTTTGTCGTATCTGGGAGTCACTTTTTGAAGAGCCTGTCAATGACGTCATGTTTCTATATCTCATACACGCCGCAGAAGTAACAGAGAAGCGTCCACTATGACTTTGGGGCGCTGGAAAAAGCAACCCTGATAGATGCAATACCTAATAGTTTATTAGCAATTTTCAATAGCTTGGCTGGCTGACTTGGTAACATTTTTTAACTTAAAGGACGCGTGGTTTCGCCGGTTCGATCCCCACTCTCGACATCTTAATTTTACGATTGAAAAAAAGGATTGTTATTTGCAGTCTCTGTTTATGATGAGTGTTTAGAAAATGTATCTGATTTATGAGGCTGGATTGTTAAGGTTTCCTTTAGTTTTTGAATAATTTGGTGTATTCTGTATTTTCAGTTGTACCTAAACAAGGATCATAAGACACATGATTTTAATTTATTAGCGGTCAAAGTGTTGATTTCTACATGTAATTTCCGACTGATTCTTTCAATGGCAGGGAAAGGTGCAGGAAAAGAGCGCCATCTAGAATATTTCTCACCAGCTGCCACTGCTCCATACTGCTCGTCTGTAACGTCCACCTTGTATTGAAGCCTCGACACGAGGAATTGTTCAGAAAAAAACGTAAATAAGTTTGTATTTTTAGCTTGTTTTCAGTGGAAGCTTCCTGCCCATAAGCATAAATCTTGCACTGACACTTGCAATGTGTTTAAATAAGGATCAACTTGTAGCTGAAGCTGAAATACTGAGTCTTTCTAATGCATTTTTGTTCCAAAAGACAATTAGTCTTCAAAAATATCAGTATCTATTTATGGATGGATGGATGTTTAACACAAGGATGTTGTTTAGCACAAGTGGTTCCAAGCTTTTTTGCACAAGGGCCACACTTGATGAAGGTAATACAAGCAGGGGCCAAATGCTAACAGTGAAATAATATGAGTTATTTAATTAAGAAGTTCAAATATAAAACAATAGATATCTTCAACCAGTTCAACAGAAAATATAAATCTTGTACGAACAGAATTTTTATTTTTTATAGTATTTTGGAATTAGCATGAACGGCAGCCTCACTTTGCGCTATTTACACTGAATTCATGAGTCTTCGAGTTTTTTCTTATTGTTTAAAATGTTTTATTTAAGTGTATTGAACAATCAGTGGTTGTATAAAAATGACGTCGTAGACGGTGGGTCACATTAAATCTACTCAAGGGCTGCCATTTGGACAGATTTAAATATATTTGTTGCGATGTTTGGTAAGAAAAAAAAAAGAGGAACATTCATGCTTCTGTCTGTAATTAGCAGCCATTTAATATGACGCTATTAAAGCCAAAGACGCATCTCTGCTCTAACTGGTAGATGGTTTTTATGTCGAGGACGTCTGTTGGTTGTGAGGCTTAATTAAAAAGCTCATCAGGATAAGTAGAGACTCTAAAAGGATTGAAGTGAAGCCGATCCTTCCACATCTCTGCAATCAAACTCAGGGAGATGAATCGTAATGAAGTGGCCAAACATGACACTCGCCTCGCCATTTATTAACACACTTGTAAACCAGGGCGATGGTGACGGATGTGTTAGGGCTCGTCCCTAAACCTCTCATCAAAGACCTGCTATCTTTCGCTTATTATTCTTCTCTCACTTATTCCTATTATCCTCGTGATAATTCTCTTCAACATTAATATGTTTTTTCACTTCCTACTTTCATTTCTTTCAAATGAACTGACACTTTCCAATTAATCTGCTTCTCTCTTCAGAAACTAATCCACCTTATCAAAAGTAAACAGCTTCATCCCTGATCCCTTAAATCCAAAATAACCTCATACTGAAGAACATGAAAGCAAGAATTCAGACGGTAAATAAAAATAGTTCGGGTTCAAATTAATTTGATGTGGGAGCATGTTTGTGTTTTATTTAATATGTACATTAAAATACATGTTTTTGAAATAATTAATTAATAGTGGATTCAACCTTTGTGTTAACTCTGGATCAAGGTGACACAAACGCCCCAAAACAAACGTTTTGTGGTATCCCTTGTGTTGTCTCCGGGTCAAGGTGAACGACCTCCCTGGCTTCTATAAATACATATGCAGTGGTGGAGGTCGTTCACCTTGAACACAAGTGTTAAATGATAAAATAAACTTAATATCATTTTCAATTGTTAAGCGTAATTATTTCTGTATTGTTCTGCTAATGTTGGATAAAACTAGAAGTCAATCAACTACAATGGCAGCAAACATAATAATACATGTTACGTTAGAAAAAAACAATTCAGGTGATAAAATAAAATAGTTTGAGTTTAAAATTGATGTGTTTAATATTTTGGGATTTTTATTTTCTGTCAATTAAAAACGTTTTTTTGTAAAATTAATTCAATTCAATTCGTGGCCACTAAGTTGTGGCGTTGAGTGTTTTCTAAACGCTTTTAAGTGTGTTCTGAATTTCTAAAAAGACACTTAACCAGACCTCAACAACATTATGGTCTGTAACAGTTCAAATATCAAGATTTTTAACAAAATACAATTTAATATTTTTCTTCTAGTCACATAAATCGTGGCTACAATTTAGGATTTAGTGGCCACGACTTAGTATTTAGTGGCCACCAATTAATAGTGGTTTTAAATTATAGAATAACTATCATAATTTTTAATTGTGAATTTTTGATTGTTCTAAGAATAATACCAGAATAAAATAAACAAAAATAATAGCCAAGTAACATAACACAAGCAATGCAAATTGATGATCACATATTGGTAATATATATCAACAAGGTTTATGAATCATTGCCGTCAATTCATGTTATGGATTCTTTATTATAGTAAAAGTAACAACCATAATTATTATTATTTAGTTATACTGTCATAAGAAATGTTTAGTTAGTAATACACAATAATAATTATAAAACAATGGAATCATTTTTATCTTATATAATCTTTATCTCTACTGACTCCTTTAAGAAACATCTTAAGATATTTTTATTTGTTCAGGCTTTTCCTTGATTTTCAGGAACTCCTGTCGTGTTATCAGTTTTATCTTGCCCTTTAAAATAAATACTTTATTGAGTATTTTTTTGATTGTTTAAGCGCTTTGTGACCCTGGTCTGGAAAAGCGCTATTCAAATAAAAATTACTTACTTACTTACTATGTTTTATTAACATTTATTAGCAAGAATAATAAGATTACTCAGTTTGACCTTATCTTTGAGAGCATTAGTTATGGTTAAATACTGAAAATGAAATTAAAACTCATTTAAAAAAACGTCTGATCTTCATATTTATTTACTAATTTTGGTTCTGACGTGTTGATTCCAAAGAGCATCGCAGCCTAATAGTCGACCCTCCATGTTAGCCATGTTGTTTTAAAGCTTTATCCTTGTCGTCAGAGTGCTTGAGATGTAGGAAAGAAAGCTGCAGGCTTAACTGTGTCAACTCTCTCTCTCTCCCTGTGTCTCCTGTGGGTCAAGTAAACAACCTCGGCGGGGACAGCTCAGGGGCTGCTGTCTGACCAGCCAGGCTGAAAATGGCCCTTGTCCATTCCCGCCATGTAGCATTTCTCTCTGCAGCTGTTTGTCCTCTGTCATGGACACAGGTTGTAATAAGAAGAGCCAACGTGTTTATGGAGTTGCCGACCTCGGCGCTACACAGGTCTTTTATCTGCCGGCCGCCGAACAGCTTTGTTACTCTTTAACAATTTTCAAACCAGCGCCGGAGGCATTTTCTGCACCGAGGCTGCTGAGATGGAGAAGCATAAGAAGAGGAATTACTTATAATACACGTCATGTAATAATACATGTATGACCAGAGCTGCCAAGTGTTACAGTCACACAATTTGAGCCATCCTCACACCACACTTAATATTTCTCCAGTTTATAATTATACATTCAATACTTAATTTTTTTTTTTTCATGATAATAAACGTTGGTACTACAAAATAAGGCGTTTCTATCTATCTTTGATAACACAAAAGTGTGTGATGGCGTAAACATGATGACATTTTAACACAACTGCACCGACAGCCATCAGTCGTTCAGGTTTCTCCTCATGAGTCGCTCTTGAATCTTGAAAGTTCTTGTTAAACTTTACTGTTTATTACCTAAATTCCATTAAGAAGTAAGAAATCAACTTCTGTCTTTCAAATTAAGAGCATCAGAGAAACGCTCCGTCAACTTTTTAATCCTTTATTTTTACAGTCATACTATTTACTGTTTAACATGGATTTCTGTTATTCATCATAATATTGTAATCATTCATTATTTAGTGCCATCTATTGACTGTTTATAAACAAAATTCTATTTTCACATTAATATGTTTTAGATCATGGTAAAAATGTGAAAATTCTTTCATTGACTGTCATAGATCACCTCTGGAGGATATGTATGGGCTACTATCCAAGAAAATGTCACTACTTATAAAAGTAGAATTTTAGAGAAATTCATACTTCAGATAAGATGCATAGTTGTTTTTTTTAAACATGCCAGATTTATGATGCTATAAATCAATAATTACTCCAAGCTAGTATCAATAACTGTCTTGGATCTGTTTTAAAATATGTGGACTACTATCCCACAAAATATCACAAATTCAATGTAGACTTTTTAGAGGAATTAGCAATGAAAAGGTCATATTTTTTAGATAAGAAGCGTTATGACAGATTTATGATGATATAAATCAATAATTATCCAAAGCTAGATCAATGACTGTGTCTGACCTCTTTTAGATTATGTGAACTACTACTGTACAAAATATTATAACATATTCAACGTAGAATTTTAGATACATTAATAATTAAATCATTGTATTTGAAAAATGTCTTTCATCGAGCACCTCAAATATCACTATTTTTATTTTCTGAAACTTGACAGCCATTTTATATTCTGTAGAATACAAATTATTGCATGTGGATTAGGAAGACGAGAAAGTTTAAAATTCACACAGAACATACATTTTGTTTTAAAAAAAATGTCATGGATTCAATACAAATTCAAAAAAACATCTCATCCTTACTAACCTAAAGTAAACTTGGCACCTTCAATGGCCCTTAAACGCCAATCACAACATTCTTATCCGCTGATTTGTTTAGCTGCGACTGCTGAGCAACATTTATAGGTGATTAGTTAAGCTTGGCCTGAGCTCTATGAAGAACCTGTGAGGAGCCACAATGCAACAGTCAGTCGGCGCTGGTAAGGGGAGTCCAGGGTGGGCTTAGGAGTAAACTTAAGTAGAAGAAGAAATGAATGATGAAGCAAACAAAGACGCCCTTTGACGACTCTGAGAGCATGTGTGTGTTCGTGTATGTGGAGGTTCTCAAGAGGTGCGCCGGGGGATTCCAGTGATAAAAGCACAGGTCAAAATGAGGTCAACAAGCTACATCAGATTAAATTAAACATAATATATATTTTGTTTATATATATATATATATATATGCATACAGTATATCATTTTAATAGTTAAATAGTATATTATTATATCATGTATCATGTTTAAGTATTATTTTTAAAAATACTGTGTTTTATTTTAATATTAAAATAATCTAGATTGATACATGACAATAAGAAAACATTGTTCAGTGTTCTGGATAATAACTGGCTCGATAAAGTATAATCAATGAATATTGTATTATTATGTTGTAGTAGGCCCGAGACACGACATGTTAAAAAAACAACTTTTAATTTTAACCTTTGGTGGCCATGACATAGTATTCGGTGGTCACAAATTAATATTTTGTGGTCGCGACATAGTATTTGGTGGCCACTACTAAGTCATTGTTGGCCACTACTTAGTATTTGGTGGCCACAACTTTGTATTTGTTAGCCACGACTTAATATTTGGTGGCCAAGATTTAGTATTTAGTGGTCACAACTTTGTATTTGGTGGCCACAACTTAGTATTTGGTGCCACAACTTAATATTTGGTGACCATGACCAAGTATTTTGCGTGGTTCCAACACATAATTATAATCAGAAACCCTTTATAGGCAGAAAAGTAAAGAGTAAAACAGGAATTTTTCGTGGTGAAAGGAAGCAGTGACATTATATTTGCAAATGTCATTTTCCAGAGACTACTAAATGTAAAACTGTCTTATATGGATGATCTCCATACTTTCATCCAGACTCAGTAAATAAAGACAAACTCAAAAATACTTCAATAATATGTCGTCAGATTATGCTCATTTGTCATATGAATGTCTCTCGGTTGACTTGAACACCTCTTTAATCCCCCGGAAGAGATGAAGGGGATTTCTGGGGAGAGTGTCATGACCCGACCATGGATAGTTATTAAAATGTAAGTATTTTCTTGTTTAATTTTTTAAAATTAAATGTATCACCTTAATTATTCAACCAAAAATCTAACCCATCACATGCTGCAATTTTGGCAACTAATCGTTCTGCGAGATTCATCTACATTTATTATTTAGCTAATTTATACGCGTGACATGTCAATTTCAGCGCTTCTATCAAGGTTAAAGAGGGCAAATATGACCTACTTAATCCACCGATTGTTCATTTCACACATTGGCACTCAAATGTAATGAATATTGTTAAATAGCCTAAATGCATTTTAATCCTTTCCATCAAAGTGTGATTACAAAGGACGGCTACATCAAGTGGTCCTCTCATTTGGTTAACATGATCAAATTGACTCTGGTGTCGTGAGAGATGTCACCGCTGGTAATTAATTTCTCCATTAAAGCCGGCCGATGTGACAGCCATGCAAACACGGCGACGGGGAGAAGAGTGCGACGCCCCGACTTCCAACGAACGCTGAGGAGGAGCGACGAGTAATCACATTATCCGTCTGCGGGGGGAAAAAAAAAAAAAACGTTGTTCATTAAAATAAAACAATGTCTGTTCCGGCATCGTCAGCATATTTGCACTTCCAGCTGATTTCATTGCATTTACATATAGTAATGAACTTTTACAAATGCATTTCAAATGAAGTCAAGTGAGCTATTAAGGCTGCCGGGTGTTTACACCTCGCTTAGGAGGGTATTTCAAATTTTTCACTGCGCTGAAGAAATATATTTGGTGTAGTAAAATGTATTTGGTTAACCATTTTATTCATGTTTTTCTTTTTTGTTTTATTGAAAAAATATGTTTTCAGGATAGAATAAAGGTGTTAAATTAAACAGTACTTCATATTTCAAGTCATTGTAACAATAATAAAAATAATTTAAGAACCTATAGTTAATTTGAGCTGCAGATAAATGATGTAAAATGTGAATTTTGTAATGAATAATAATTGGTTTTAGGCAAGATTTCAGTGAAGTGTCTTTTGTTTTCTCAGGGTCAAGGTGACCCGATCTCCGTGGCTTCCAGAAATACATATGCAGTGGTGGAGGTCGTTCATCTTTTGTTTTCGGGCCTTTGGGTCACCTTGACCCTTGGATAACACAAGAGTTAACTAAAACTTTAACATGAGAGGGTTATGTTCAATTAACATTATAATAATCATTGATAAATTACCTGAGGTTTGCTTGTATCCAAAATTAATGTTTCCCTGATGATCGCCTTGTAGAAATTTTCTCCAGTAAATAAAACCCAAATAAATTTTATTTCAATTTGGGTGTGTTTTAGATCAGAGCCTTTTATCCAACAGACCGACCTTCTGATAAAAACAATACTTATCCATCATATAGAGTTTGTGTTTCACTAGTATTTAATGCAGGTTTATTTTTACTGAAAGAAGAGTCTTGACGTTTCAATATTCACATTTTTTCAAAAATAAAATCAATTTTAGACTTAGACTTTGAAATAATAATACAGATTCTATATAAATGTTTTGTCGTATGTGTGGCCCGGTTGATAATATCTTATTGTAACAGGGTTGGAGACCACTGTCGTAAATGACAACAAAGCCACACATGGCGGCCAAATTTAGTTTGGGCAACATTTACTTTAGCTTTTGTATAATATATTTCTTAATGCTAAGATAAATGTGTCAGACTTTTAAGATCATTTTATAATCTCTGGTCATGATGTCTTATAACAGAAAAAACAAAATCGCCGTTGTTGCTCTTTCTTTCCTGAAGATGTAGAGATGTGGACTTTTCAGTGTAATGTAAAAAAGAAACGTATAAGAAAACTTTTTCAAGTAACTACCCAGATAGAAAAAAGAATACATTGAATCAATGTTGAAACATTGTCATGAAACTAAAAGTTCTCGCCACGATCAACATTAAAACCACGTTGGATTTTCAACCAATTTTAACAGTGAATAAACATTAATTAAACTAAGCATGGATTATATTGATACCGAGCTCTGTACCAACTGGCCACAGATGTCCCCTCCCCCATCATCTATTTTGAATCAATGTTGATTCAACGACAGATTTTCAGCGTTGGAAATTGTAACAGTAATTCAACATTAATGACTCAATGACCAATAATCAATATGTGGGTCGTCACAATGATATCCTCTCAAAGCAATAGTTAAACCCAAAATTCTAATTTACTCATTTTCTACTCACCCTCATGTTGAATAAGGGTGGGGATTATTTCTAATATGTTCATTTTTAGAGTTAAAGACCAAAATGTTCATTTTAATGTAGCGACTGGAGCTCAGTTGTCTTCGTCTTCATATTCGTCCAAAAAGACACTTAAAAACATCCAAATACCTCCATACTGCTCGTCTGTAACGTCCATCTTGTATTGAAGACTCGACATTAGGAATTGCTTTGAAAAAAATAAAGAAGTCTATATTTTATGCTCGTTTGTGGCAGACGTTTAAAGAAAAACAAGACTTATAAACCGGAAGTACGAAATATCGCGAGCACTTAGACAGTAGACTGTATTCACTCTGGAAGCTTTCACGATATTTATCCGGAGTACTTCCTGTTTATATCGCTTGCTATTATTTAGACGTCTGCTAAAAACAAGCTTAAGATATAAACTTGTTTAATTTTGGGTAAACTATGTCTTTAAGCGGTACTGTATTTGGACACTTTCTGTTTTAATATTGATCATTTATTTTCATTTTACTATCCTTTTTATGTCCTATAAATGAAAAAATGTCTTTAAAAATGCCTTTTAACCTTCACATGAAAATATTTCAACTGCAAATATTTATTTTAAAAATCTGGATTAAAACGGAATATTTTTATTTAGAATTCTGACAAAAGTTGGCTTCAGACACGTACAGGTAGCTAAATGATAATAAAAAAAAAACTGTGACAGAATGAATCAGCAAACCACACTTAAGACTTCCTTCTGTGCTCTCAATCTTCATAACCCTTCGTCAACAGTGTGAAATAGCAGGATGTCTGGCAATTAAACTCCGCCTGACAGCGACCACACGTGTGTGTGTGTGTGTGTGTGTGTGTGACAAAACAAAAGTGAAAGCAACAGTTTCGTCTCCGGCAGAAGGGCCCGGGGGTTTCTCCCGGGGAGCCAGCGATTGTCCACCACAATGATGCCATATGGAGAGCAGAAGGATCAGCGGCGGCTCCCCACCGGAGCGAAAGGCAAACACAAATTCACAAATGCATAGAAGTGCTCATTTAGAGCCGCAGCTATTTAGCATGACAACAGATGAAACACTTTGTTTCCGCTTGGATCCATTATTCTTAGGTCTCACTGTCCCCTTAATCCTGCTCCGTATGAGGGAAGGATAAACTTAGGGGCCTGGACCCCGCTGTAAATGACAAAACAAGTCACTTACATGCTTCCTAAGTCTAATTGGAAGATAAAAGGCGAATAAAATCTCTGATTCGAGCTTAAACACAAGTCAGTGTTTATCAATGTGTAGCTTTTCTACTCATGATGTCAATGTAAATACACAATAAAAACACATCACGTTCGATCCTGAGTGCTTTTATGAGATGTTTTTTAACGGAGGTACATGAAGGCCATCTCTTCGACGGCCTTCAAACGGCGCCATCGTGTTGTGTGTCTTCATTCATATCACTACAGAACTCAATGACCCGCTCGCTCATTCTGTGCGAGCGCTTTAGAATGTTTTTTAAAGCTGGTCAGTCGTCAGCGAGCTACTTAAGAGCAGTAATATTGTAATGATGACCTGCTGATGAGAAAGCAGCAATGGAGCTGAACTTTTCACATTTCTGTAACGCCACCTGATTATGGCCTGTGAGGCTGGATCTGCAAACAAGCAGTGAATGCTAAATACTCTTCTCTACTTCTAGTTAGCCAGGAAACTATCATGTATTGATGTGTGTGTGTGTCTGTGTGGGCGTGTGTGCATGTGTGCATGTGCTTCTGTGTACGTGTGCATGTCTGTAGGAGTGTGTGTGTTCTTGTCTAACTTTGTGGATGTGTGTGTGTTTGTGTGCGTACGTCTGTGTACTTGTGTCTGCTTGTGTGTCTATGTGTGTGTGTGTGTGTGTGTGTTTGTGTGTGTGCGTGTGTTAATGTGTGTTTCGATGTGTGTTTCGATGTGCATGAGTGTGTGCTTCTGTGTATGTAGGTGTGGGTGTTTGTGTGTGGATGTGTGTGTTCATCAGTTGCTTGTGTGTACTTGTGCAGACGTACATGTGCATGTGTGCGTCTGCTTCTGTTTATATGTGTGTGGGTGTGTTTGTGTGACTGTGTGGGTGTGTGCATGGGTCTGTGACTGTGAGGATGTGCGTGTGTGTGTGTGTGGGGGGGGGTGTGTGGGGGTGTGTGTGTGTGTGTGTGTGTGTGTGTGTGTGTGTGTGTGTGTGTGTGTGTGTGTGTGTGCTTCTGTGTACATGTGCATGTGTGTGCTTGCCTCTGTTTATGTGTGTGTGTGCAAGTGTGGATGTGTGTGTGTTTCTTTGTATGTAGGTGTGCGTGTTTTTGTGTTAGTGTGGATGTGCATGTATTTGTGTATGTGTGCACTTGTGTGTCTGTGTGGATATGTATGTGTTCTCTTGTGTAGGTGTGAGTGTGAATGTGTGCTTATGTGGATGTGCATATGTGTTTCTGTGTGTATATGTTTGTGTCTCTGTACAAGTTTGTATGTTGGTTTCCGTGTGTGTTCGTGTGTGTGTTCGTGTGTGTGTGCGTCTAGAACTCATCGCTAATAAAACAAAACAAAATGCTATTAAACTTTATTCAAAGTGCTTTAAATAAACAATATTTAATTCAACAAATACAGCAGAAAACCTAAATGATATTATATAATTGGTTAATTGGTTGTATTGATACATCCATAAACTATATAAAAAAACATTTTTTGAGAGGTTAAAAGATTAAAAGGGAAATAAATAATACATATAGCTTAATATTAAATTAATTATAGACGTTGGTAAAGGTTAATATGTTCATTTAGATCTCAATATGTTTTGTCAGTAAATGATCCAGTTTAGCATAGAGAGTGCATCATTTCTGGAAAAAAAGTAAATTACCAAACTTGGTGGAAGTATTCATCAGGGGTACACTAATACACTCACTCATCTCTGATCTCTGTGAAATATTATTCCCGGCTTTAATATCCAGAGGGCGTCTGGTGCTTCCAGACGCAGTCAGCTGCTTCACTATAACCAAATGTTACAGTATAAAACAGCGTGTCGCGCTGCTATTTGACATGGTGCAATGAGATTAGATGGAATTCATTTCTAAGTGACGGGAAATTACAAGCCTGTTGGGAGAACACGCACACACACACACACACACACGCGCACACAACAACAGCCTCCTCCGCTCACCCCTGCCAGTAGCCCAACAACAACAGAGAGTTAGTCGGGCATGAACAGTGACATGAACAGGGAATGACCCCACGACCACATCTGTAACCACCTCCAGTGTGGCAGGAGGAAGCCGTGTTGTTCTAAAGGTCAGATCAGTCTGAGGTCGCACAAGCATATGTCTGCTGCTCCCTAAACCTCGAGGACTCATTTAAATCCTTCTTTTCAGCTTTAAAACCCGCTGCTGACTAGAAACAAGAGCTTCTACTTGCAGGTCAAGATGTTAAGGCTGTATAATCACATGTTTTATTAACCTGAATGTGCTGCTTTTCTTTCTTGAACTACTACTACTATCTTCAACAGTCATCTTAAAACTACCATATATTTTATTTAATTATTTTAATTTCAGGAACTTATCATTTTTTGAAAGACAAAATGCTGGATGAGTTTTGTTTTCGTTGGTGTGATTGTGATGCTAACAATTATGCTAGCAAACAGAAATTAAAGAAATTTCTTACTTTTCCTTGATTTTCTGGAACTCCTGTTGTGTTATCAGTGTTATCTTGACCTTTAAAGTATATATTTTATTGAGTATTGTTTTGATTGTTTAAGCGCTTTGTGACCCTGGTCTGGAAAAGCGCTCTATAAATAAAAATGACTTACTTACTTACTTACTTACTTACCTTTCATTCACAGACACCTTTTAATTTAATCTCCCGTCAAATTAAACAGTAAATCAGAACCGATCTGTAGATAAACTCCATCTGAAGACATATCTTAAAGACATCTCTGTGAATGAATTGTGCATAAATACTTATGATCATCAAACATTTATCATCGTATTCAAATTCTCTGTAGCATCCAATGCTAGTTTAGCTTCTAACATTAATAGAAAAGAAGACAACAATATACGTGTAATCGCAACCTCAGTACGCCCGTCGTAAATCTATCTATCTATCCATCTATCTATCCATCTATCCATCCATCTATCCATCCATCCATCTATCCATATACAGTAATTATACAGTATATAATTGCATATCACTACCTCAGTAAATCTAATCAATCAAAATAAAAGTGTGTTTTTCTATTTATATTAAAAACTGTGAAACTGTGAAACCAGTTTCTATTAACTGGAAGTCATGGCTTATGAATGCTTATAAATAGCACCACCACAGCTCCCCGCTTTTATAAAAACCTCTTCACCCACAAGACAAATACCTTCTGTGCAGGCCACTGGACTTCTGTGCTTGTTGGCCCTTGACATTCTGATCCTCTACACATGTCTGTGAGTTTGCGGCACATCAGGATGACACTTTGTAAAAAAGGGGGAACTCCACCTTTGGCTCCTCAAGGAGAACAACACGTGTCAGACCACCCCCACCCCCTCATGAGGGTGAAGAGGTTAGGCGCTCTGTGCGGCCCGACACATCCCGGCCCGTCCAGAAGAAGCCCATAATGACTGCTAATTACGCTGCCATCTGCGGGGTGGGCTGTGTTGTGTAGACACCTGTTCATTAAGTAGAAGAAAGTTGGTCGGCACTTGGACCGTCAATAGTGTTTCCCACCTAAGATGTTACAGATTGAGGCTCAGGCCAAGACGTACACATTAACCCACAAAAAGGATATCAATAAAACTTCAGAGCATGCAGAATTGGACTCTTCTAATGATTGAGTGAACTCTGTGTGATACCTCACCGGCTTCAGGAGGCACCATCAAGGTTAACCAGGCCATCGGGCAGCATTAGTAAGAGGGGTGTTTGAAGCAGAAGCCGATAAAAAGCTCTCAGATATCTGCTGAGGGAGAGCGCTGCCTGTCAATGCTGTGGCCCAGAGAGGTGATCTGCCATTACTGACTCTCCCAAGACTAATGAGAGCCATTCTCTTGCCACCACTCTGAATAACATGTCAATACTCGTTCAGGCTACGCTGGATGCTACTTGTTTTCACTTGATGTGGCGCAGATACACCAATTTCAAAGGTGACTGTCCATCAATGTTATTTTTGCAATCAAATCCAAATATTTTCCAACTAACTTTTACTTAATTACAACAATTCATACATGACTTATGACTCCCGAAACTTTATAATATATACGATGAAATAGCTGATCAGAGGACTTTTAGGCACCACCTTGTATGACTACGATGTCCTGGAAGGACTTAAGTAATCGCCCAAGAGAGCATGAGGTAGTTTCCAGGGAGTAGGAAGCAAAAGCCCTTTAAAAGTTTGTAGCCCCAATAATTTAACTTGGGTACTTAGAAGAAAACTAAATCTATGAGGCTGTTAGGATACAGAGTAGACTAAATTAGACTTAAAATGACCCACAGGATCAACAAGGTTGCACGATTAAAAAAAGAAAAAAAGAAAAGACAACTCCGCTCAGGATCCACCAAACGTCTATTTTCTATTTAAAACCCCCTCAAATTAGATATTTTTCTTAGCATTTGAAAAATCAAACATGGGGTGCACAGTGTTGCAGTGGTTAGCACAAATGACCTTATAGCAAGAAAGTTGCAGGTTCCATTCCAGGATCCGTTGGGGATGGAGCTGTGTGGGGTTTGTATGTTCTCCCTGTGTTGCTTGGGTTTACTCCGGGCACTCCGGTTTCCTCCCACAGTCCAAAAATATACAGAGGTTGATTGTGAACTTAGGGAAATTGTCCGTAGGTACGAGTGTCAGAATGGTTGAATGTCTCTGTGTGGAGTCCTGTCCAGGGTGTCCCCTGCCTCTCGCCAGCCCCTGCAGTAAAACACGTCAGAAATGAATTAAGGAAAAATTTCTCTAAATAATTAGATTATTTTAAGCATTTGAAATATCATACATCGCAATAAGCTCATTGGAACCCCCACAAATAGACAAATCTTTAAATGATTTAAGGGTCCAGGTGGTTAATTATAGTACCATCATCGTTTATTCAACAACATTTTCAACCCTTTTTCGATATCTACTTATCTTTTTTCTATCCCACAGACCTCTCTGGTGCTGGTTAAAAAAAGGCAAAACAAAGACTAATGAGTCTGAATGATCAATACTGGCTTCATAATTTATTTTTTTTACACAGTTGACATCCCCTCTTAACAGTCTAGAAGAGGGTCTCCAACCTTTTTGTACAGCGGACAAGTTAAATTTCAGGATCATATTCACCATTAGTTTAAAATAAAAGTAAAAATAAAACAGTATAATCGGCAATAGAACTACAATTAAGTGCATGGATAAGAGTGTATGAAAGCTCTAGACTGGTTGCAACAAGATGTGTGTTTGCATCCATGTATATTTGATTGTATGCTGACGATGGTGTTGTGTATGTGTTTGTCTCCTAACTTTAAGAGTATCTGTTCTAATGTGTTTAAGCATTATTTATATGAAATGAGGACTTTGAAACAGAAGTTTTGTCTCTACAGAGTTTGTGTTTTACTTATTTTGAAAAGTGTCACATGTTATTTTAGAGAAAAATCTGGTGTTTTTTTCTCTAAATGAAACCCCTTTCAGGTAGTAATATTAAATAGAACCAATTATTTATTCATTTTCTTTCTTTTCGGCCTACTAACAAATGTCTCATGGACAAGAGAGTCCGACTAAAACCTAAATGTAGCCATAATAACTTTCATTTCAACAATTACAACATCCTTCATGAGGAAGTACCATTGCCGTTTATGGATTCATAAGCCAGCTGGTCATTTATAAGATGAATTATTACATTTCTATTCCCAATTTAATCAGGAGTTTAAATTCTGACAGTGGCCTTCAAGGCAACTTGTCTCAAACGCCAGCGCCAACATCCATCTAAACCCCTCAGTTAAAGATTTATACAAACCGATGATAGCGGAGCGTCACATATTTCAACATTTTATCTGTTGAGCTTACGACTCCATTTAGATCTGCCAACAGCGAGTCGAGCGGCGCAATCATAAAGTGAGCACCAATTAGGATGTTGACGGATTGATTTTGCAAGATAAATTTGGGATGTAAAAAGGTTGACATAGCTGCTGTGCCTCTCTGGCGGTGTGTGTGGCTCCCAATTAAGCGAGGAGCAGAATCTCCTTCCCCTCCTCGTCAGGATCAGAGTGTCTCCCTGACAGATGAGCCGCTAATGAGAGCAAATCCCACTAAATCCTCAGGAAACATGATGAATTGAATCATGTTCACCCTGTTCATTTGTCGTCCTCGCAGATGAGACAAAACAACATTCGTCTAGTCAACAAATAGCAAATGATTAGGTCCGATGTTGTTGATGGAGTGTCTGGTGTTTAATACCGTATTAAGCCACACGAGGAGACACCCACACATATTCATACCCTTCCCTCGGAATCCTGAAGCAGGTTGGAGACAGACATATGTTCATCCTTAGGCCTCAATCTGCCTTCCTGCTTTATATCACGAGGCAAATTAAGAAGGCTATCTTTCTCATTATCACACCCGAACCCTCACCATATGCATCCCTATTATGAGACCACCGGCAGAAGATGTCCTCTTTTCTTTTTTTTTAAAATTACCAAGTCTAACCTTAATTGGTGGGAAACGCTGTTTAGCGGATGATAGCAAAGTCAAGCTTTAGGAGAGAGAGAGAGAGAGAGAATCCGACAGATGGCTTAGTCTTATGACTTGTATTAACACCTTCCAAGTTTAATGAACTGTTAATTGCTTTTCTAATACATAATGGGACCATTGCAATACAAGCAGTAATGCAAACAGATTAGTTTGTAGACGACAGATAAACAACCCGTTCAATGTCACCTTAAACTACCTGGGAAAACAAAAACAAACCTGGAGGACAATAAAGGACCGATTGGCTTTAAAGTGGAGATAATAGACTGTTCATGCAAGTTGGAGGACCAAGTAGAACTACCTCATATTCCTTCCTTTGACTTCCTTCACCTAATAAAAGGTTTGAAAAAATAGAGAAAATATAATAAGCGTAGTGTTGGGAGTAACGTGTTACAGTAACTACATCAGTTTTGTACCTAATTACTTAATTATAAAACATATTGCATTACTGGCTTCAGGCTCATGGTTGGTGAGGCACTGACTCTTTTAGTGTCATATTTACGTATAAGTATAAAAACACAAAAGGGAAACTTTTTGACAACATATGTTGAAGGATATGGCAGTCACCGATTGTAGATGAATATTGATTTATAGCATCATAAACCTGTCATCTTTGACATTGACATAAGAGTCATATCTGAATTATTATTATGTTTTAATTATTCAATTTAACTTACGTATACAAAATCTTTTACCACATTTAATTGTCTGAGACCTTTAAATTGCCTGAAAATCTAAAGCTATAGAAAAAGATGAATGAACTAATAAATAATTTAAAAAAGGATTAGCAAACATGGATTTAAACAGTATAGAGTATGACCGTGACAGTAAAGGATTACAAGGAAGACGCAACAGATTCAATGCTCTTGATTTGAAAGCTGAGAGGTTTTTTTAACTGCTATTAAAAAGCGTTTGGGGAATTTACCATAAAGTTTAGCCAGAACTCCCTAGTTTTCGCCCTTGTTGCTTCTGATTGGTTAATATTGCGCGGTGCCTTCCATGATAGACACGCCTTTTTGTTGCTTCTGCAGATCAACGGAAAAGTCACAAAAGGTAGCAGGTTCGAGACTTGCATTCTCTGAATTGATTTTTTTTTTACAAGATGCGGTTTATATTGATACCCGCTGATAGATAGTTACAAATTCATGTTATTACTCCGTTAAAATGAATGGAACAACATTGGAAACATGGATGAGGTAGACTGGAAGAAACACCAACTTTCACTACATCTTTTTAACACTCACCAGTGATGCATTCTATGCATAACCGAACCTGTATCACTTCAAGGAAAAATTGACACACAGAAAACACATTTTCTATAAAAAATTATATTTGCAAAAAGTACACGAAGAAGAGAAGCTGTCTCTCAGCTGATATGACATAAATGGTCCTTTTTGTAAAGTTTACATTAATGTTTTGATTAATTCACTGTTTAATAGGTTTATGTGAAAAAATTGTGACTTTTGTGTTTGTTTAAAGAGCAACTAATGTGTTGATTTAAGTGTGTCTTAAGAGCTGCTTGGTATCATAGAAAGTTTAGTTAGTTTAGTTTAGTTTAAGTTAGTTTTGAAAAATATGTCATGAACTGTGAAATTTGTTTAACAAATTTACCTATAAAAAAGATTGTCTTCTTTCTTTAATTTGCTTGTCAATTCCAAATGTGACCTGGTCAAAAAAGGTTATAATTAATGCAATTTATCGTGATAAATCAAAATGAATTCACAGTGTTCTGATTAAATTAGTTTCCGATGTTTGGCAGCACTAAAGTCCACTCTGGTTACAGCCTTTTTTTATCTTCTTGGTCGTGCTCTTGAAACCCATAAAGAGACTTTAACTTCATCGCTGGTGCTTTATCAAATTAAACCAGCGTTTAAGGTCAATATACTTTGGTAATTAGTTGTCTCTTCCTATCATCATGGGACGTACCTTGATCCTCACGCTCTTAAAAAGCAGCAAGATTTTTTTTAAATTCAGTCTTAAATCAAGCATAAGTAATGCTTTGCAAAACAAAAAAAAAGTGTAATTTCCTCTCGTTTTGTTGATGGGTAATGAGGTGAAGTCTTGTTTTTATAATCCAAGTGTGAACAGAAAGAAGCCAGTCATGCTGTATTGTTGAAATTAAATTCAAATCAAATCAAATTATCACAGCTTGGTTGTGGATTTTGACTGATCTATTTAACCTATCCTGGCTGGTCAGATTCATTTAAAAGACACCAGCATGATGGTAGATGTTGGACGGTGATAGAAGAGAAAATGACCCACGTTGATTTATCCCAGCTGTTCTCTTTGTCTGGTTGCTGCTGTCAGAACACCTCGCTGCATCCCATTCCCTCCCATTATCTCCACGCGTTCACTGCAGTCCAACGAGTTTCCTACAGGGTCATAAATACTTCCAGCAGACCCCATACTGCTTTCACATCATCCTCCAGCCGCCGCCTAATGACAGCGAGAGACAGATGATGCATCAGTTCTCTTGTCGTACTTACCCGTGTTCGTATAGATTTCACGGGGACACACCTTCATGTGTGGACGGTAACGGCGTGTTGAAGAGATATTTCTCAGCTGCGTGGGAGTCATAAATATATTTACGTTCATGACAACAAAAGATTGATATATGATTTGTGCAACAATATTTAGTTGACACTGAAACGTAAACAGAAATCAATTACAAAATGCAATTAAAATTACAATATTTTACTTGTAGTTCCCTCAAAAAAGGTATAGAAAAGTATAAGTTTCCAAAAGGTATTCTAAAAATGAAAAAATAAACTCCAGAGTCTTATTATATTCAATTTAAACCAGTTTTCCCTTTTTTTTTTTCTTTTTTTTTTTTAAAGTGGACAGGTTTAATGTCGCCATTCATTTCACAAACCGGCCAACAGACCTGCCAAAACCTTTAAGTGCAAAAAAATACATCAAATAAAACTTAATTACTACTTATTTACGATAACGTTGAGTCTGACTGCTTATTTTCAAAGTAAACTTGAACAAAAGAGTCACATGCTAATATGACTTTGGAGAAAATCCTTTTTTTTTAAAAACAACTAAAACATATTTAAGACAATAATAATCGAAAACAACAGAAATTAAATAAGATATTTTCTAATAATCTCTTTCTCTATTAAATGCCTCGTGGACCAGTGTTGGACTGGAGACCTGTCAAGTCTCCCCTGCATCCTGGACCAAGAAACTATTGGATAAACCACTAACAACTGCAACCCTGTTTCAGGATGAAATGGAATAAAATGAACAATAAACGGATGATTAAAAAACAGAATTTCCATATGAGGTATATATTAAAAAAATAAATTGTACAGTTTTGGATACGTGTTAAAATTCATTAAAAAAAGAAGTCACAGTAAAGTGATGCTGTGTTAAAAAATACAAATAGTTATAAGGCTTTTTTTATTTTCAGATAACAATATTAGAGTTTTTTGATCAATTTTTATTTTATTTTAAACACACTTAAGTAACTAAGATTTATGTTGATACAAAATGTACAGATATATTTATAAATGCAACCCTAACCCTAATCCTATCTCTAACCCTAAACCTATCTCTAACCCTAACCCTAACTCTACCCCTACCCCTACCTGTACACCTACCCTAACCATAACCTTAACCCTACCCCCAACTCTGACCCTAATCATAACCCTAACCTTAACCTTAACCATAACTCTAAACCTAATCATAACCCTTAACCTAACTTTAAACATAATCATTACCCTAACCATAACCCTAACCCACAGACATGTTCAAACTGGGTCATGCTGGGAAGAAAACTAGTATTCATTTTTAAATATCCATTTCCGTTGAACAAAACCTTCAAACTAACATTTCCCTCCTGACATGGAAGCAAGAGACAGTTTTGGGATTATAACTGATATCTCAACTGCACATACTTATAATCCCTGATTGTTTGTCTGCATCACTGGTACCCTCACTGAAGAAGAAAATCCTCCTGGCAGAGGGTCTTTTCATCCTGCCAAAATTATAGTCAGAGGTCATTAATTTCCTCCAGTATGCTGCTGGCCTCTATAAACAGGACGACGTACAGCATTATTTGCTTGTTTACTGATGACTATACACACAAATGATCAGCGGAACAATGGCACAGTTGTTACTTGACCTGGTCGCCGTTATCCGTCGCTTGATTTCGCTTTTTTTTTTTCCCCCTCGTAATAGGGCCGTGGATGGAAACATTTGCCGTGACTTTGTTTATGCCAGTGGCTCTTTGTGTGCCGCTCTCTAATTGATTTGGATGCCCAGCACATCAATGTAATTAATTTGATTCATTGTTGTCTGATAAATTGTCTCCTCTCCATTAGCAAGTGTTGGGAATACATGACTCAATGCGTACTTCTGAGGCTGTTTGTTAACCATGGGTTCATGAGAAGTCTATTGTGGATTGATGTTTGATGAGCGAGAAATTAAGTTATTTTTAAAAACAAAGACATGCGTTAATTGTTTGTTTTTTTAAACACAAAACAACATAACACAATCTTTTTTTTGTTCTTTTATTGATTCAGCATTGACAGATCACTAGTCCAGAGTTACGAACTGAATTATGATTGTCTGATGAAACCAAAGCCACTTAGTTGAGGTTAGATGTACTAATACACACTATTTGTTAGTTTAGTTGACCACATTTTTTATGCAAATTCAAGGTTGTTAATGCAAAAAGAAAGTGTTTTTGGCTAAATGGATGAACTGTATGTTTTTGCACTTCACCTGTTAAAACCCAAAATTGTCAATTGATATCATTGACAACAACTCATAAACAAAGTAATTACCACTTATTAACTGTAGTATGTTGTACTATTGTGAGAGGAAACCAGTGCCCTCGAAGAAAAAGTGTCGTACGATGAGGGAGGTTAAGGGATTTCTAAGGGAAGTAATAAATACTATTTCACTTTTTTTCTACTCACCCTCATGTCTACTAAGGGTTGGGATAAGATAAGAAAGAGTTTCTTTTTTGAGTTATAGAAAAAATGTTTGTTCATTTTAATGTAGCGACTGGAGTTCATCCAAAAAGACACTTAAAAACATCCAAATACCTCCATACTGCTCGTCTGTATCGTCCATCTTGTATTGAAGCCTCGACATTAGGAATTGTTATGAAAAAATTCAACAAGTCTATATTTTAAGCTTGTTGTTAGCGGAACATACCAGTCCATCAGCGTAAATCCTGTGCATACGCACTGAGACTTGGAGCTTCTGCTAAAAACAAGTTAAATCTAGAAAGAGATATAAACTTACTTTAGTTTTTCTGAACAATTCCTTAAGCGCTTTGTGACCCTGGTCTGGAAAAGCGCTATATAAATAAAAATTACTTACTTACTGACTTATATTCAGGCTTCAATACAAGATGGACGTTACATACGAGCAGTATGGAGGTATTTGGAGTTTTTAAGTGTCTTTTTTGGATGAAGACAACTGAGCTCCAGTCGCTACACTAAAATGAACAAACATTTTTGTCTATAACTCTAAAAATGAACAGATTACTAAACTAATCCCAACCATTGAGGGTTGACATGAGGGTGAGTAGAAAATAATTGTAATTTGAATTTTGGGTGAACTATTACTTTAAATCTTATAGAAAGCTGCAAATGGCCCTCGGTCTGGACTAGCCTGACCTATTAATGTTTTGAACTTGTTGAGAGTGTAAAATATCAGTTACACATTTTGGATTTGCTGCCTAGTTTACTGCTAAGAATCACATTAAAACAGAAACAGAAGGAAACATGACACATGGAATACGGTTTCTGGCTCATTTCCTGCCCTGTAATCAAGGCCCATACACCCCTGTGCAGACCCCTAATATATATTCGATGCTGTGTCTTGCAAACATATTTTTTTTTTAATGCATCTTCTTCTTGCGTAGCTAATTAAAGACGAGCCACTAAATTGTCACCTCAGCAGAAAACTAATCACAGGAGACAATGTCAACTTTTACACACGCACTCTCAGAATTCATTATCGGGGTGGCGCCCGCGATCATAAGCCGTGATGTAGACCCCCGACCCTCCCCTCAGTCTGTCGCGACCATCCGACCCATCGCTGCCGGCTCGGGGATAATCTCAAAGGTTCCTCTTCAGCGGTCACTGTCGAGAGGGGAAGAGGACAGAAGAAGAAGGTGAGTTGGGTGTGAAGCAGAAAGTGTTCCTCCCACTTGTTTACGCTCTTCTGTTTGTGAGTCTCTCCGGAGCGACAGAAACCTTGCCGTGATTTATGCAGCCGGAGATATGAGCGCTGGTTACGCAGTAGCAAGACATCGATCTGACAAAGCAAAGCAAACAATAAAGAGGCGAGGAAGATGATGTGCCCAGTGGAGTGGAGAAATGGAGAGTGTACCTATAAGAGCTAATTATCTCGGCACATAATTCTTCAGGTTAAGACAGGGGGAAGCTCTGAGACCGCCAAGCTGCTGCTCCCTGATCCCGAACAATGCAAGGTCTCAGACGCCGGCCCAGAGAAACACTTCATTCAAAGACAATCTTTGCTGGACTTTGAAGATATTTGCAAAAAAAAACCTCAAATGAGTTTGACAGTATTTGTGTAGTTGCATGATGTTTTTTCGGATCCAATCATTAATATTACGACCCTCACTTTCAACATGATAAGAATATGATCTGGAACAAAGTGTGCCCCGACTTTATTTAAGTAGATTTATTTCTTAAGATAGCATAACAATTTTGCTTTGTAGTTTTTCTTTTTTTTTTACCAGTTAAAGTTCACCCTCATTGAGACTAAGGGTTGGGATTATTTTCAGAGTAATCCATCCCTTTTTAGGGTTATAGACAAAAAAGTTTGTTCATTTTAATGTAGCGACTCAGTTGTCTTCGTCTTCATCTTCGTCTAAAAAGACACTTAAAAACATCCAAATACCTCCATACTGCTCGTCTGTAATGTCCATCTTGTATTGAAGCCTTCAAAATAAGATAGAATAAGAATAATTGTTACTTAAAAGTCTTTATTTTAAGATTGTTTTTCGATGGAGATCCTCGGCTATTAGCTTAAATCTTGCAATCACTGATACTTGCAATGTGGCGGCAGCTGAGCTACCAACTTTTGATACAAAAAATACTAAAATATGAATTATTTCAGTTTTTTGGAACGATTCCTCATGTTGAGGCCTAATACAAGATCGAAGTTACAGATAAGCAGTATGGAGGTAGTTGGATATTTTTAAGTGTCTTTTTGGATGAATGAAGCGAATAGTTGCTACATTGGCATAGACATACATAATAATAATAATAATAATATATATTGTGTTTATACATTTTGCTTATAACTCCCAAAAGGAACTTTTTTGTAAACACTTTGTCAGTAAGAAAGTACGTAAAAGGGATTTGTAAAGCACTTTTCTAGACCAGGGTCACAAAGCGCATGAACAATTAAAAGCAATACACGGAAAAATACATACATACAGATTTAAAAACTCTAAAAGGTCAAGACAATATGGAGACAAACAAAGGAGTCCCAGAAAATCAAGAAAAAGCCTGCACGAATAAAAAAGTATTGAGATGTTCCTTGAAGGAGTCAGTAGATCATCAAACACAGAGAGAGAGGAAGATCGTTCCAAAGCTTAGGAGAAACAGTCTGGAAGGATTTCTCTCCTCTGGTCCTGAACCGTGTGCGAGGAACCATCAGTAGATTCTGATCCACAGACCTCAGAGCCCGAGCTGGGGTGTAAGGCTGGCATATCTGCCCAAATATCAACATGTGTCCACTGGCAATTCTATAATTTAGATCTACTGACTTAAGAGACAGTTCATTGCTTCCAGTTCACCAGTGACCAAACGTCTAATAACCTCATCAGAATAAACTTCTACTAACTCAAAATATTTCATTAATCACTCAATTATGCTCCTCAATATTTAAAGGTTTGACGGCCTTGGCTCAGAAACAGACAAAAAAGGAAAAGGTATCTGAAAGAAACGTGTCATTATTTCATCCCTTAATACATGGTTTAAAATATCGCCGTCTGCTCTTTTCACTTTATAAAAGTGTCAGGATTCATTTTCAGCGCCATCTGAAATATGCTTTACTGCACCAGAGAATCATGTGTTGAAGAACAGCCAAACTTTCATCAAATGAATCTTCCAGGCCCACACTTTACGGCCAGTCGAAGACATCTTAAACTCTTCTAAAGTTTTTGAACGAAGTAACAAAGTTGTTGATTTAGTTTTACCTGAACAACCTTAAGATGAGGGTCATCTATAACATACTAACTTATATTCCTACATTTCTGTCAACAGATAAAAACTCTTGTTTGTCGTAAAACTTTGCAGTCGATTGTGTGGGAGCCGCAGATTAAAGCTGTAGGTCAGAGATACGACACACGGCTGCTCTGTGTCTATGAAAATGATCACCGTAATATTTGCAATGCAATTATTTCCATCTTGCAAACAAACTCTTTGCTTCTGTGGCTCTTGTAATTACACACACGGTAGACACCAGTGTGTGCGTTTGGGTGTGTTGGTCTGCGTGTGTGGAGGTGTGTGTGAAGGTGTTCGTGTGTGTGTCTGTAGGTATAGGTGTGTTTTTCTTTTAGTGTTTGTTTGAGCGTAGGCGAGTGCGTATTTGTCTGTAGGTAAAGGTGTGTGTGTCTATAGGTATCGGTGTGCGTTTGTGTCTGCATGTAGGTGTGTGTAGGTGTTTGTGTTTGTTTGTGTGTGTCTATAGGTAAAGGTATGTGTTTGTGTATGTCTGCATATAGGTGTGTTTGTGTGTAGGTGTGTGTGTGCATGCGTTTGTGTAGGTGTGTGTGTGTTTCTATGTGTGCGTGCATGCTTTTGTGTGTGTAAGTGTAGGCATGTGTGTTTGTTTTCATATGTGTGTGTGAGTAGGTGGGTCTGTTCGATCCGTGCATGTGTTTGTGTGTGTGTTTGTATGAGTTTATAGGTGTGCGTGTATCTGTGTGTGTTTGTAGGTGTTTGCATGTGTGTGTGCGTGTTTGTAGGTGTGGGGGTGTGTTTGTGTGCATGTACATGTATTTGTGTTTGTTTGTGAGTACGTGTATGTGTGTTTGTAGATGTGTGTTTGCGTGCATGCTTGTGGGTGTGTAAGTGTGTGTGTGTGTGTGTGTGTGTGTGTGTGTGTGTGTGTGTGTGTGTGTGTGTGTGTGTGTGTGTGTGTGTGTGTGTGTGTGTGTGTGTGTGTGTGTGTGTGTCTTTAGGTGTGTGTGTTTGTAGGTGTGTGTGTGAGAGAGAGTGCGATTCATAATGGAATATAAAAGCAAAGCCAGACTCAGCCCCTGTCTGACACTTTTAGTAGTTTGGGAAACAAGCTGTAATCTGCGTGGTGCCAGGAGCGGACTGTGCGGAGCAAGAGGGAGTGTGGCCTGTTACTGAAGGTAAACAGTGTGTACATCACTGATGAAGACATTATCTGGGAGTTATTCCCCGGTAAACAGTCGGGAGAACAGTTCAGGAACCACAGCACAATAAAAACAACAGTAAATACGAGTTCATCTCTGGTGAAGGAATAACTCATCTGAGAAACATCCGTGTCAGGATTAGTTATTCCCTTAATTGTATACTACATTAAAACAATACTTAATTATACTTTAATGAATTTTATTTAAATGATAAGTGGATATGCATTTTTACTCTCATGTCACAATCTGTCAAACACAATCATTCAAGAAAAAAAAAAGGTAGTTTGACTTTAAAAGTGTTTTGTTTTATCCCTAAAATTCAACTAATGTGTTGATTTAAGTGTGTCTTAAATAGATGTTGGACTCTATTGTACTCATCAGTATGTGTCTGTTTGTACAAAACTCTCTTTTCATTCAAATATTTACATTAGAAAATGATCTTAAGCCCCGCCCACTGAAAATACTTATTTTTCTGGAGACTAAATCTTGTTTACCATAACCACACCCACTCTGCTGTGATTGGTCAAACGTCGAGGTTTGTCATCGCACGTCATCAATCACGTAAGTCTCCACCTTCAAGGGACTTGTTGTATAAACAAAGCGGGAATGATTACAGCTGGCTGGAGGATAGGTGATAGTAACCTTTTGTTTGCCGAGATTTAAGAATGGGGATGACATCACATTAGTTGCCCTTTAATAGTTAGTAGGTAAAAAAACAAAACATAATGTCTTTTTTTTTTCTATTTCAAGCACAATTCTTATATTACAGATGTATTATTGAACATTAAAACTAACTAAAACCTAAAGGTATCGGTCCAGGGTAAACTGCTATTAAATACTAGCTGGCCAAAATTCATTTTTACCAAGTACGTAAAAAAATATATACATATATGTATATATACTGTATATACATATGTGTATAACAGAAGTGTATAACAGTGTATAACAGAATTTTGATAATAATGAAAGGATGAAAAGTGTTGTGATATGTGTCTACTTAAAGTCATTATCGGTGCCACATTAGTGATTGAATAAACAGAATGTTATGACTGGATTCAGCTTTGTGTTGTGTTGGATTGCAGCAGTTAACGTTGCACGCTGCAGCAGAGGATGGGGTTCCATTTAGTGGCACCCTTGGCGCCCATCTAACCTTGGCATAGTGTTGTGTATGCTCCACTGGCCCTGAACATGCTGAGGTTTGAATCCAGAAATGCCTTTGTGCAGCACAGGCCACCAGAGAAGACCGAGTTTATACACCCAACTGTGTCACATCACAAAAGATTCCCGATATTTCTAATCCAGCTGTAGGTGGTCGGAATGATGGTGAAGAAATCAAACGGCATCATCGTTTTACCGCTCGTGTTTGTTTAACATAGATGTACAAATTCTACTGCTGGCAGTGTTGACCAGCTGTAGTAACCAGGCATGGCTGTTTGGGATGTGATCCAGCTGGATGGAGTCGAGGATTCTCACCCCAAACTGAATCACTTTTTCTGGCAAGTGGGTCCGTGTGTATTGATCCATTTAGTATTCCAAAAAAAATTAGCTTTACATTTAGGGTTTAAAATTGACTACAAAGCTAGCCAACTATCACATTATTCTTTACTAGTTGAAGCTCACAATTTTACCTATTTGTCCATGAATACTAATTGGATTTTTTTTTATCATTTCTTCTTTCCAATGGAATTAAAGCCTCAAACAATAGTTATTCTATTCATAGAATTAATTTATCTTGATGTTTATATACTATTATAAACTGATATATACTATTATAAACCAATATATACTGTTATATATATATAAATATATATATATATATATATATAAATAAATAAAAATAGCCTAATTATGTCACATTAAAGTGATAGTGCACCCACAATTCAAAGTCACTCATTTTCTATACTCACCCTCATGTCGACCAATGGTTGGGATTATTTTCAGACAAAAGTGTTTGTTCATTGATTTTGTGACTGGAGCTCAGTGGTTTTCGTCTTAATCTTTGTCCAAAAAGACCCCTAAAGACATCCAAATACCACCATACTGCTTGTCTGTTACTCTTGTATTGAAAGATCGACACGAGAAAATGTTCAGAAAAAATTAAATAAGTTTATTATAAATAATAAGTTTAATAAATTAACTTTGTTTGTAGCGTAAATTATCATTCCCTCAGTTTCTGACTGACATTTTTCTTCATTTAAACCCATTGCAAGTGTTAAGATTCACGTTGATAGACTAGGATCTTCCACTAAAAACAAGCTCAAAACATACACTAGAATATAAACTTTATTTTTTTAAACAATTTCTAATGTCGAGGCGTCTACACAAAATTAAAGACATTAAAATAAACATTAATTTTTGTCTATAACTCAGATTACTCTGAAAATAATCCCAACCCTTAGTCGGCAGTAGAGTTTACTGTAGACCCTCTATGAAGAGTTTTATCTCATCAGTGCTTGAAGAGGAGGTTTTTGTCATGTGATATACGGTCGTAAGATTTACTACCCGAATACAAAAAAAAGGGCTGATCACGTAAAACATGTTTTTTTCTCACCATAACTTCCCTGGTGTTTATTCTCCTGTAGGTAACTGTCAAGTTAGGAGGACGTGAGAAGATCACTGGCGGGTCAGACACACACACATCCCCCCCCAAAAAATGTTCCTTCGAAAAAGAAATTGAGCTGCGACTTCTGGACGGGATTTCTTTGTGTGCCTTTCGATTATGAACAGGGACGGAAAGCCAAAAAGGGACATAAAAAAAAGGGGGAGGGTTTCTGTCACATGGCAGCAGAGCTATTAAAATCTCCTTTTCTCCTGCCATTCCCAACACGCCGCAGAAGCGCTAATCCGTGCTCCTCTTGCCCTCATTGGCCTTTAGCGCGAACAGTCGCCTTTCTCTCCCACTTCCATCAGAATCCCATTGCCCCCCCCCCCCCCCCCCAACAAGAGCCCCCCTCGGAAACTCTACACTTCTCCCCAGCATTCTCGCCCGGCCAATGATGGATGGGCGCACCTCAGGTCCTCTCGGCCTGTCCATCAAGACCCACGATTAAAACACTTGGAATGACCAACATCTCTTTCTCTTCGTCCTCCCTCCGTTTCTCAGGCCACCACGGCTGCAGCCCTCCTGCCCTCTCACCTCTCCCAGCCCCTCTATCCATCTTGTGCAGCAAAAACATCATTTATTCTGTACTTCCCAGATAATTTACTTTCTCTTTCTCTCTCCGGTTTCTTTTTTTTTCCGTCCTCCCCCCGGTTGGACGGGAATTCTCCATTTCCCTATAAAATGAAAATTCATCTGGAATTACATCTTATGTCATCATTATGTTTATTAAGCGTGGATGATGTATATGAGGAGCTGCGGCGTGCCGCTGAGTGCTTAATGATGCATAAGATTAAGCCGAGCCTCTCAGCTGTGCTGAGACTCCCCTCTGCTTCCCAGGCTGCAGACACACGCTGGGGGAACAGGCTCCAAACGGCCATCAGGTGAACAGGGAAGAGGGAAAAGCCGACATCCTCTTTGTGTGTGTCGGCGGCGGCGGCGGCGAAGGGGAGGGAAATGTGGGAAGTTTGTGTAGAAGACTTGCTGATGAAAGGGAGACCAGAGAGTGAGAAGAAGCCACTTCAGTCGGATGGAAACTTTTGGTCGTCTAGGGGGGGAGGCGAGGGATACCGTCGGTCCGTCCTCTTCTTGTGGCTGCAAATCCACTCCTGTGCGCGAGCATGAACACAAACGCTCATATTCAAGTGTGTACAAGTATCAAGACAAGATGCAGTTCCAACATCCTCTTGTTTAGATTTGAATTATTAAAGTGATATTTCACCAAAATTAACTTGTTTTCTACTCACCCTCATGTTGACTAAGGTTTGAGATTATTTTAACAGTAATCCGTTCCTTTTTAGAGTTATAGACAAAAATGTATGTCAATGATAAGGTTGCTCAGTTGTCTTCGTCCAAAAAGACACTTGCGTCATCCAAATACCTCCATACTGCTTGTCTGTACTGTGCATCTTGTATTGAAGCATCAATATGAGGAATTGATCTGAAAAAAAGTAAAACTATGCCTATATTTTAAGAATGTTTGTAGCAGAAGCTAAATGGCTAACATGCTAAACAGACAGAAAAAACATTGCCAAAGCTCCTAATGTCTACTATATACACTAGTGTTTCGTGAACGTCAAATGATCATACATTTTTGTCTAAAACTTTAAGAAAATACTCTGAATAATTGACATGAGGGTGAGTAGAAAATGAGTGAAATTTGAATTTTGGGTGAACTATCACTGTGAAGTACTTGAGGACTGAAGAAGACCAACAGAATAAATTGAAAATATGTTATAGTTCTAAAATTCAACCAGTAGTAAATTATCCAAAAAAGAAAAACAGGTTAATGTTATAAAACTGGTGATATATCTGCTTTCAAATCAAGAAAAGAAAAATAATTTTAAAGTATTATTAATATTATTGTTGTTATATTACATTCTCAGTGAGCTTATGTTATTACTATTTATAATCGAAATTATAATAATAAACCTAAATATTTTACCACCTTAGACATAAATACCCATAGAAATTGTCCTTTTTCTTGTGTCCTTTTTTTTACAAGCCTTAGAATAATCTAACTGCTGTTATTGACTAGCTAGGCTAGTTAGCTTAGCATTCAGTATAAATGATATGGCACTTTACACCATTTACTATTCAACCCTTGTGATATCTCTGGGTCAAGGTGACCCAGTGGCCCCAAAACGAATTGCCAGGTCATTCGCTTCGACCCAGAGGCAACACAAGGTACACATATGTTTTCAGGCCTTCGGGTCACCTTGACCCAAAGACAATACAAGGGATAAAAATATATTTATTGTATGTAATATGGGACATGAATCATCATTTATATCTAATAAATTAATTATTTAAATTATATATGTATGCATGAAATTAATTAATTAGATCTTAATTTATATGCATCATATAATTCACAAGGACTTCAGTATAAAGTCTGTATTTTGACACCTTTTCACATTACAGAGGGCTCATTAAATGAACGGGAAACACAAGGTTTCCACATGCATGTCCTTGACTGAAGATGTTTTATTACCTTTTTTTGTGATTCTTTGTTTAGTTAACTTTCTCTTCACTCCTCGAATCCTGACATAATCACCCGACTAACTTGTTCCTTCCACGGCGCCGGAATCACCGGCAGTTTATGACAAAAACATTATCCTTCTACTGCTAAACAATCCAATAAAGCTCTCCGCGGGGATGAACTTAACCTCTCCTGTCCTCTGATGCCGACTCGGCGACCACGTGACGGCTGCCACAGTAAATTCAAATCATTAGTCTTCTCACTTCAGCATCACACGGGGAAGGGGAAAAAAAACGGCCTCTATTAGTAATGGAGACCTCGTTGGAGACCTTCCTCAGAGAGCTCTGCCTCCCAATTCCCACAGGAAAAATCCCGGGCAAAAAACTAATTCTACTTTTAATAATCTGTCATCAGGACCAGAGGCAGTCATAAATTATGTGGGGAACATGTGCAGGATCGGGCCACAGGAGGGAACTCGAGTGGGTGGGGGGGGGAATCAAAGCCCCCAGTTTGACAAACTTTGCTGAAGATAAATAATAACTTACAAACAGGATTAGTTGTAAAGTCACGCATAAGTAGTCCTTCTAGTAGTTCCCGTCACAGTCTATGCAGGATGAGGAATTGACAGACACACCTGTCATTAGAAACCCCCCCCCAAAAACCTTCTCCAGACAGATCTCTTTAGCTCCTTTCTCTTCCCAAAACAACATTGTTTGTTTTCATCCCTGGGTCATTTGCACAAGGAGTCTTGGGAGAACAGTGGGTCTTCTTCTTATAGCCATGACTAAAATAACAGTTAAATAACAGGTGCTTCTATCTTGATTGTTCCATCCATAGTTCAACACTAATGGGAGGTAGGGTTGCGGGGGCAGCGGCCAGAGCAAAGAAACCCAGACTTTTTCCTTCTCTTCCTCCAGCCATTATTGGAGAACAGTGCGGTAACAAAAAAGTAACAAACACTGATACATTGGTTTGATTAACTATTAGGTTTCTATTGTCAGTTATTAAGTTTCTTTCTGTATCCTACACGTTAGTTAAGATTATGATAAGCAGACATTCAACGAAATAACCTGTAAAAATACCACAACTACGGACATATTCAGCGGAAATCACAGCATAACATGGCCATTAATATAGCTAACGTTTAAGTGAAAAAACAACCGTATTGTTATCGGCGTAATATTATAACATCTTAAGCTGTAGCTTAATAAGAAGACCTTAGAGGAAAAATACATTCTAAAGCTCAGCGCTGGATCGTCCACCCGCCTAAAGATTGTAGAATGTTTAATAAAGTTAAGCTACAAATTGGTTTGTTATCTATAAACTGACATTAAACTAAGACAACCGCCTGCTTTTCGATATTCTTCTTTTCTCCCAACGCAAAGTTCATGTCCAAAGATGGACGGGAAACTGCTGACTCAGCTTTATTTCAACACAACAGATGTAGAGTTAGATTCTGCACTCGTCCATCTTTCGATCAACCCCTCCAATTTCCCTCACTAGTAAACAAGACCCCAAGATACCTGAACTCCTCAACCTGGAGAAGCTTGATCTTTCAAATATCAACCTTACCTGGAAAATGGGGTTTTAGCTAGGCTCAAAGTAAACCTCTAGTTTGGTCTCCCATGACAAACTTGATTCAAAACATTAGTATATAAATAAAAAATGATATACTATATTATAATTATTTATGCAAGTATTGTCATTTTTATCTTGACATTTAAGTTCTTTTTCTTATTTTTGTGTGTAAATAAAAGTGTATTTATGTTATATTTCCCCGAGTCTCTCAGTAATAATAATATACCTAAATGAAGATTTATTATTTTATTAGATATTTCTACAAAAATATTTGCTGCATCAGCACAGACTGTGAAGAAATGTTCTATCAAACTTCCTCTACTATTTGAGATTTGATATTTCAGGTCAGTTTTCTAATAAAGGGGTCATTACTTGAAAATGTAAATAAAATGAATAAACTGACACTAACATTTAAAATGAGAGTAAAAAAAGTAAATAAAAAAATAACAATGAAATGCAAAAAGGCAGATTAAGATCAAGAAATCCATCAACACAATACATAGAATTAACAAACAAAAATAAAAAAATGTGATTTCAAATAATAATTTTGGTAAAAATAACAGAAAGAGAACAAAGCACATTTTAAGTAACTAATTAAAGTTTTGTTTGCATCTTAAAAATATAAAATGTTTTAACCATATTCACACAAAAGTACTTATTGCTGTGGTCTAAAGGATAATATATTGATTGAAGTCAAATACTTCAACTCGGGTTAAATATTTTACCACTTTCAAAGTAAAAGAAAGTCAAAACTGTTTGTACTAAGTCGTGTAAAAGTCTGTGCACATGCACGTGTGTGTGTGTGTGTGTGTGTGCAACACGACGTTGGCAAATGAAGCAGCCAGCGTGAGCAGGGAGACGCTGTGAGCCGTGGTGTTGCTCACTCACTGTTTCCATGTCAATATTTGCTAGAACGATCGACATGCATCATAATCGGCTCCCTCGATCAAATCGCCTCTAAAGGCCCATCTCCGTCAGGTGACAGGGAGCAGTCGGGTGATGAATCCCCCACCGCCGCCACCACGGGCGACCACGAGGGGGGAAAAACTGGCTGGAACAAGGAAAATGTGTCGCCACGAGTCTGTGCATTGATTTATTCATCAACGGAAATGTTCAATAGAGCCACGACTTGTTCGAGCCATGAGCCATTTTATTTACTTAGTGGAGTCAATAGTGTTATAATTTACAAAGGCTCCTCAAAGGCATGATGAGATATTAACGTAATAAAACTTGGTTTAAGATTCTTTTTAGATCCTTCATGGCCTCATTTTGAAGATGAAAAGCAGCAGCTATACTCCATGTCTCTATCGAGTGACTGAGCTTTCTGTATGTAGGATTTAAGCCCCACCCACTGAACACTTTTTGTTTTGGAGATTAAATCTTGTTTACCATAACCACCTCCACTCTGCTGTGATTGGTCAAACATCAAGATTTGTCACTGCCTGTCCTCAATCTCGGAAATCGCCACCTTAAAGGGACTTGTTGTATATAAAAAGCAGCTGCCCTGAGGAGTGAAGCCATTATTACATCATTGTTACTCTTGTAACCTCTCATTCGCCTAGATTTCTTTATAAAGTAACCACGCGTCATCAATCCAGGAAGTCTCAACCTCCAAGGGACTCATTGAATAAACAAAGCGGGGCGTGATTGCAGCTGGCTGGAGGAGGAGTGAAGTCACTATATAGTCATAACTGACTCCACTCTCGTAACCTTTTGTTCGCCCAGATTTCAGACGGGGGAGAAGTTTATAAAGTAATAAGTTCAAAACATGGTCATGATGAGAGACTTACTGCATCTTGGAGAGGAAGATTCAACATTTAAAACATGAGAGTGAGTCAGGAAAGTTGGGTTTATATTAGTTTACCTTTAATGTTCCTGCTTTTTTATATTATTATATTATAACATGGAAATTAAACTCTGGTTTGCAAATGAGAGGCCATGAGCTAACCCACTGCTTAACTTAAATGTGATATCTGAACCATTAATCCACCTAAATGTGTTTACCATTATTTTTGTTTCTAACTGTAAAACGTGTATTTTGAGTTGATTGTTTTATCATATTGGCTTTTGACAAGTTTTTATTGTGTTCATTTTGATAGATAATGAATATTCATTTTCACAATTTATTTTCCCAGTATATACTGTAGGTATCAGGTTCTGATTTCAAGAACTGCTTTAGGTATGAAGTGGGAGGCGGGGCTTAATACAATTGCACGCAAATGGAAATCTTGGTGTAAATTGATATACTTCCTGCTCTGTTTTCCTATCCAAGTTGAAGCCGATGAACTATTCTGGTTTACAAGCATGGTCTTAACTAAAAGTGTTTCTAATAATACATGTTTAAGTTTAGAAGTATTTTGCTAATTTCCACAGCTCTGTGCTCCAGACAAAGAAGGCTCCTCAAGCGTGTCCCGAGAAAAGCCGTGAGTGAATGCATACATGCAGCGGAGGGATTTCAAGCGGGCAAAGTCAAGTGCTCAATTTTCTTTCCATTCTCAGCCGATACCAAAGAAGCTCAATCATACCGGCACAGTAATATGAATCAAGGACAGCTCACTCACTCTCAATTGCGACTCGGCCTAACTGGGACCACGTCGACGACAGAAACTGGGTCCTCAATTCAAATGGGAGAGCCAGTCGGACTTTCCAGCACGTCTGGAGGCTGATAGATTACCCACGACAGTAAGGACAAAGGGAATGAAGATGACTACTCTGCCAAAGCTGGGTACAGATGAGACATGCACGGCTGAATGACCATGGAACACCTCAGCCATTTGTCTATGTGTTCAAGCTTCGCACTCGCCATGACAAAGGAGTCCCAACACTTTTCTATTGACATATAGTCTTGTCTTTATTGGAACGTCTTGTACCTTTGTCATCCCAATCCTGGGGTCACCGGGGTCTTAGTTCCAGGACGGAAGTCTAAACATGTGTTGCTATTATGAAAGATTAAAGGTTAAGTTATGAACATTCTACATGCACTTTATTTTCTTGTTTTTTCTGTGTTCTTAAATGCAACATCAGTTTATTTTAAATAACAATACAACGATCCAGTGAGTGGAAAAGATTGAAACAAGGAAATTTATTATTTGCTACATTTAGTACAAGAGAAATAAAAAAAAAAGAATTTCCAAACATTTTGGGACGAAGAGAGAACTTGTAGATGGCTGTACAGAATACGAAAACGCATAAGACAAATAAGGTTAAGATTCTGATGCACAGGATTAAACAGTACAATTTTAAAAATAAATAAGCACAAGGTGGGAAATTGGAAAAACAGAAACAATGTTAAAAAAAATTTAGAAGAGGGGAAAAAATAAACTATTAATCAAAGGAAATTTAGGATGAATAAAGATGTAAATATATATATTCATTAGAAATTCATTTGCATCACTTCAAAAAAAAACACAATATTTGTAAATAATGGGTTAGGTGGCGGTAATGCACCTGTACTCTGTTAACTGCCATAAAACAAGAAGAAAAAAATCAGTATCTGTCAGAAAAAGTAACTAAAACTTGACTATGCTTTTGTAGCTTATTAGCTCAACTGTATCAGCTGCCATTACAGCTAGTTTGTTTATTTTCTAGCTAAAATACAATTTTTTGCATATTTTTCCAGTGACACCTTAACGTAAAAAAGAAAATATCTTTCTCAGAAAGGAAATAACAACAGGTTAGTAGTTACTCTAGCAACAGCTCCCAATCCACATCAGAATCAGAAACTTCTATTGCCAGTGTTGTAAACACACAAAAAATGTGTTGTGTCATTACAGAATAAAATATGAAATAAGATAATAAGCAATCGAAAAACAGAACGAAGATGCACTGTGGTATTACAATGTGACACTGCGGTACGTACAGGTAGTAGTAAAGATACACCTGCAAAACAACGTAACAAATATAGATAAAATGTAAAGTGCTTATAAAGTATGTAGCTTCTCAGCTTGGTCTGGTTAAATAGTGCATCATTAAACGTGGCTATAAGTGGATTTGTGATTTAAATGTATCTATAAATGTTAAGTTGAATTAAAAATAAGTAAAGTTAATGTTTTTTGAGTTCAGATATTTGAACTTCCACGTAAACTTACATAGGTTACATAGAAACTACCAGAAGTGTTAGTAGCTTTTTAGCCTCATGCTACTAGCAAACAATATCACTTTCTTTTACTGACACTAGCAAATCCGTAACAGCAGTACTTACTAGTATTTTTAACATCTCTGAGTGTTATTCATTAGTATGACTCCGAAATAATTCATTAAAGAAAATCGACATAAGAAATGAGACTAACCAACACTTTCACCTTTTATTTACAACATTTGAAAACACAATTTAAATAAAGTGCATTAGAAGTAATTTTATCGTGGCTTTTATTCTGCAAGCCAGCTCTTTGGCTCCTGCATGAGTACATGATGTGCCATCCGCGGAGATTAACCTAGATGTTCTTGAGGCCGGGTTCACTTGTATCCGAGCCACAGTCGTATATTACAATGCAGCTGAGGTGGCAGAGGCAGTAACTCATTCTTTTCCATTCTATTCTGCCTCTGCATATTCCACCAAGCCCCCGCTGCTCTGCACTTAGAAGGTCACCTCTTTCATCAGCTATTCTATTTGCATTCCAAATCGTACGTACATGAAAAATGTGCCAGTGAGTTTTTCGCGGCGGCTCCTTCCAAAGGCAGATTAGATAGAATTTGCCATAAGAACCGTAGACACGCTAACCTTTGCAGATGGCCCCTCTATTGTGCAGAAATGGATTGCCTAATAAACCATATCATCCGACATATTTGCCGCTTGGCTGACTAAATAGAGGTTGTGTTTTTTGAGCAAATTCCCATTGTCAAATTTGTCAGTGTTCATGCTGCCGATTTAGGGTCGGGTCACAGCGAGTGGGAGGCGGGATCCTTAGGTTATCGGCTTAAAGCGACGACCAATTTGGAGGTATTTTTCGAAAAGATTTATTTATGATTGAGAGCTTTTTTCAAATTCTGACATTGATAAAACCATATTTATAATAAACACTGAAACACTGATCATATCACACAAATAACAGTTTTAAGATTTATTATCAGGTGCAGATGAATCCAGTTGTTTTGTTGACACAACTGTACCAAAGTAATTATTTTTGCTTAAAATGTAAATGCAGTTAACCCCATTTAAACCCCGGTAGGAGACAAATAACAGTCTATGTTCTAACCATAGTTCTGGACGTTTTATTATTCCCAATTTGATTTAGTTTTTGATTTAGAAATTGTTAAAAAAATTCCTCATTAGTCTTAAAACTCAAGAACTAAACCTTTCATACAACAAAATTACACATGCTGTTTGTAATAAAATGCACTTATTTTATCCCAAATTAAGTAAACAGCTTTTTATCAATAGCAAGTTTAATGAAATAAATATTTAATGTTAGCATAATTTACTAAAACTACCACAACTTAAAATAATGCCCTCATTTCTCCACACTAACAATATACTGTGTAAGATAATTGTCTTTTGACTCGACTTTGATGAAAATATAAATTACTGGCAAACAACTAAAACATGAAAAATAATTTAATCTTTTATTGGACAAAAAAAAACTGTAAAAGTTGGTCACAGTGGTTAGAAAATATATCTAAATATAAATATCTAACATAATGTTTTATATTCTTGGGTTGATTTTGAGGTTCTATTTATAGTCTGAAACCAAATCAACATTTGCTTGAAAATAAAAGGATTCTTTAAGACGAGTGTATTCAACATGTGTTTTTCTCTTAACAACTCTCATAATCGCTCTTTAGATGCGAGTTAGCTTTAAGTGGGCGACGAACAATGCTAGTTCTGAAGTGGTTTTTCCAGACGAATCTAATTTCACAGTGCGACCCTAATTCATCGCTCCCAGAAAAACCTCTTTCATCAAACTTTGCATATGAGCAGCCAAGTGATGCGCCGGCTCTTAACGGCATGCTTTGCCTCCTTTGGTGACTTGGCCAACCAATCCATCTTCCTGAGTGTGCTCAGAGCCGAGGAGTGGGCAACCGATGCTCCCGTCACTGGGCTCCTGTGGGAGATGGATTGGGGCTCCGTCGCCCACCTCCAGTCCGGTACCGGCCCAGTGGCACAATCTGGACCTGAGCAGCGAGGGCCTTCTGAGTTAACAGAGGGACCGAATGGAGGAATGCTGCTTTTCAGTCAATCATGGAAAATCCAGATCCTCTGCTCCACGGGAGACAGTTGGACCTCCTGTTTGTGTTCGGGGCGAACAGAGTGAGAGTGTCCAAGTCATTGGCTGCCTGTGCAGCCGCTAATGCAAACATTCCATCTATGACAAGATGTCCCGAAATAGTCCAGTCATCAGCAGAAAAGCAGAAAACTTATTGACACGTTCACATAGTCAAAAAAAAATAAAAAGCCTCATTTCATTCTGAAGATGATCCTTTTCCTACATCACACATAACCATTAGCTAGTCTTGGAACACTAAATATATTTTATTATATTCGTTTATTTACACACTCACACCTGCAGACAATTCAAAGTTATTCAATATAATACATAGAATAAATAGCCTGCTAGCGCTTCATAATTCAAAGTGAAACGAATATGAAAACCCAACTTTTCTGAATCACTCACATGTTTCAAATGTTGAAGTCTTCCTCTCCAAGATGCATTAAGTCTCTCATCATGACCAAGTTTTGAACTTATTACTTTATAAAATTCTCCCCCGTCTGAATTCTCGGCGAACGAGAGGTTACAAGAGCGTACATTATAACGTAATAATGGCTTCACTCTTCTTCCGGCCCGCTTTGTTTATACAACAAGTCCCTTTTAGGTGAAGACTTCCAGGAGGCACGATGATTTATCTGGATGTTTGACCAATCACAGCAGAGTGGGTGTGGTTATGGTAAACAAGATTTAATCTCCAGAAAAGTGTGTTTTTAGTGGGCGGGGCTTCATGTAATTTTCTAATGTCAATATTTCAATAAAAAGAGAGTTTTGTACAAACAGACACATACTGATGAGTACAATAGAGTCCAAGATCTATTTAAGATACACTTAAATCAACACTTAAGTTGAACTTTAAGCATTAATAATAGAATTTTACGCACTTGCCCTCGAAACCATTACATTTGTATGGTTCTTATATTTCAACAATGTCTTTACAAGTTGATAAGTAACATTTTATTTAAAGCCCTTTTAACGTTTGCTTAAACTATCAAGTACAAAAGTTGTGTATTCGCTCAAGGCTGAAGCTGCAACAGGCGAAATAAAGCTATTACACACATCTTTGTGTTGCGACAACAAACAACGAGCTGATTGTGCTTATCTGAAGCGTTGAAATGAACAATCCCCACGAGCAGCTTGTCCTTCAGAGGGAGGAGTCTGTTTCATCCCGTATGCATCGTTCATCTTGACTGGCTCTCAGAAGTGAAGTGGAAGCTTCTTTTATTAATCACAAAGAGCTCAACTCAAGGCTCTTGCACGGCCGTCGCTCGCAATCCAATTTATGGCAGCGATGATTCATGCTATGCTAAACATTTCTTGTAAAATGTCACTTTGTGTTTGTAATTAATTTCTTAATTAATAAGCAAAATCTCCGAGTTATGGCAGCTAGACCTTTAAAACCCAGCTGGCTAAACAATCCATCAGTGGAATGATTGAGGTGATAATCGCAACCGTTTCTGGAATGAAAACTTCCAAAAAGTGCTCGTTTGACATCTGAGAAAAACACAAAAGCCGTCGAAGGCAGTGGAGCGAATCTTTTCGTATGTTTAAATGCCAGAAGAAACTTTCATTCAGTGTTATTGTTTTTTAACTTGTTTCAAAATAAACTTTTCCAATGAGGGATATAGAAAAGATAAATACATGTAACCACCAGCCCATCCAGACTTCCCTCCAGCTTATTAGCGCTGTCACTCACTCCCTCTCTTTATCTCAGCAGCAGAAGGGCGGCCCACCCGGAGGAAGCCGGGCAGTGTTGTTCCATAGGGGAGTCTCGTGTCGGGTTACCGGCTATAAGGAGTATCAGGTGCTCCTCATCTAATGCAAGATATGGACTCCTGATCAAAGGAGTGACAGTGAAGGGAATCACATTTAGAGGAAGAGTCAGGAAAAGGTTGTTTTTTTTTAGCTGGTCACACATTCCTTGTATCATCTCTGGGTCAAGATGACCCGGTGGACTGAAAACAAATGTGTTGTGTGGTATCTTTTGTGTTCCAGAAATACATAGGCTGTGGTTGAGGTCGTTCATCTTCACCCACTGAAAACACTTGTTTGTCACCACGCGTCATCAATCCAGGAAGTCTCCACCTTAAGGAAATTGTTGTCTAAACAAAGCGGGGCGTGATTACAGCTTGCTAGAGGAGGAGTGAAGCCATTATTAAGTCATAATGGACTCAGCTCTCGTAACTCCTTGTTCGCTGATATTTCAGGGGACAGAGGAGAACTTTATAAAGTAATCACTTCAAAACATGATGAGGGACTTACTGCATCTTGGAGAGGAAGACTTCAACATTATATAAACATTATAGTGAGTCAGGAAAGTTGGGTTTTCATATCCATTTCACTTTAAGTAGTACAACTAGGTTTAGCTACACACATTGATGGTGCGTTGAGGTTCCTGTCCTAAAACTGAAATCCAAGCAAGTCTTGTTCAAAATCCTTTTTTTTTTTTAAATGTTCCAAGATGTCTGAGCGAAAAGTATGACACCTGTATTGCTTGAAAAAAAGAATGAAAAAAAATGGAGAAAAATGTACATGTATAGTCTATTAGAATAGAAAATGATTCCTGTTTTTTAGTAACTTAACTAGTTTCTTACAATATTCTTAAATTGTATTTTTTACAAGACGATTAAAATCATTCAGGCTTAATTTTTGTCCATAAATCTAAACATAATATCCATTTTAACTTGCTTAGATTGAAGTATTTAAAAACATTTGATAATCAATCATCTTCTTGAGATTTCCCAAAAATGGTTTTGTGGTCTATGAACTCATCATTTAATCATCAAAAGGGCGAGATTCGACGGTCTCTCATTCTAAAGTGGTCCATCTCCTCTACATCACTGCCTCTGATGGCAACATCCATAACCTATCCTCTGATATTTCATTCCCATACGGGAGCCGTGAACCCGAGATGTAATCGATACACGGACACACGGGCCTGCTGTGTTATTACAAGAGGGACGATGTCTGCTCAGCTTCCCGTGCCGTTACACAGTTCAGGCTTCCAATTAACCTGAGCGGATCCCCATGCCAATCACGCCGGCTTCTATCGACAAGCGGCATGAAAAGAATAATGTTGTTAGGATGATGTAGCTCACGGTAGGAGGGCCGCTCGGTCCCCCTCCCACTGCTGACAGGGAAGAGTGTTGGAGTCATTTATCACCTCCTCTCTGGTCACTGAGGGGCCAAACAGGGCTGCACGCCTCTCACACCCTGCCAGCACTTCAGCAGACTCCAATCTGAATAAGTTAGATGTCGCTGGTCCCACACTTTCTTCTCTCAACACCACCTTTTTTAGCACTTATACCGAACGGGTTCACCTTCATTTCAAAATCCAATTCTAAACTCCTCGTTTTCAAATAAAGTTGCTGAGTCTAGAAGATATCTCAACATGTTTCAACCTCCCCACAGTGGGAGTGGGAGAAATAGTTGGCGTGAAATAAAGACAGACTCACTTAAACACAAGACAGACTCACCATACACTGTACATCAAAAAACATACCTTGATGCCAATGATTAAGATGAAATAAAGTGGGCCAAATCCAGCCAATTCCATGTATGTGCACAAAATCAAAGTGGATTAATGTTCATATCCTGAGCTATAAAGATGCCGGTGATTATGATAAGATAAGGAATAGGAATTATGATCCAGAATCCTGGGAAGAGATGAAGACCTACCCAGAATAAATGTTTTATTTTTGATAGTAAACAGACGTAACAGAAGTAAATTTTAAAGAATTAAAAGAAATGGTCAGCAAGAGATTGTTGTGTGTGATTTTTTTTTTTTGGATTTCTTGCAACTCAAACCTTTTTTTGCGTGACCTTGTGTGATTAAAAACCTTTTCTTTTTTTCAGAATGAAAGGAATTTTGTACAATAAGGAGTCATCCATTCTCCATATTTAGTCCCGGATCAAGTGAAAAGATGAACAACCTGCTAAACAAACCAAATTATATTTCTCATTAATACTTTTTGTTTGACATCCATAATGCTAGTATGTTGCCCGCTCAATCTTTTAACCCAGGGGTCCCCAACCTTTTTGTACCGCGGACCAGTTAAATGTCAGGATAATAATCATGCACCGACCTGCAGATATAAAAAAAAAAAAAAGGGGGAAATAACATGGCATGACAAAAAAAACTTCAAAAAGTGAATGAAAGAATATGTCTCACCATAACGCTGATCAGCAAGAGGTCTAGACTGGTTACATTTTTTTTTTTAAACTGACTGATCTTATTTTTTAAGGTAATGACTCATTTCTTTTTACTTATCTGATTGGTTAAGTGAAAATGTTGACCAATAGGGCTATATCAACCTGCCCTCCGTACAAGTAATGGCCCCTACCTCATTAATAAGGCAAAATAAATCCACTAAAATAACCCTGTAAAGGCAAACCAGCGGAGTAAAAACCATTTCAGGTGACTACATGTCTATACGTGTCAAAACAAGAAGGAGCTGTCTCGACTGCGGTTAATACAAAACTCTGCATCGAGAATTATGACCTGCTCTAGTAGAAGAACTCACATTTCCCCCGATCCTTAAAACTCTGCATTGGCTGCCAGTTAGAAAGGCCCTTTACAAATAATCTTTACTTACTTACACACAGAGAAAAAGAAAACTAGGATATGAGTTGAGATATGAGATATATAAGTTTTTTTTGTTCACACTTTTGTCAAGTACATGTATTCATTCATAGTTTTGATGAGTTCAGGGGAAATCTATTGTGTATATAAACATGAAAACAAAGAAACATGATTGGATGAGAAGGGGTGTCACACGCTAATGTTATTTCAGAGAAAAATCTACTTCTTTCAGACAGTGATATACAATAGAACAGATTTTTCTCCATCTTTCTTATCGGCTCAGTAATAAATGTCTATTACCTGGCTCAAAATATTTCCCTAATTTTTCATTTTATTAGCGAGTAAAAAGCCAAGCAGTCCCATAATGCACTTCAGCAATTCTAATCGTTAACGACGAAGGATAAAATCTATTTGATGTTCCTGATTTAACATGGTCGCTGACTTTTTGATTTTTTTTTACAGGGATTGACAAGTTTTATGATGAAAAAAAACCCAATAAATTTAAATAAACATCTTCCGACATAGATTATGCGAAATCCTGCAGCAAAACTTTTAAACAACTTTCACACGACTTGTTATGCTGCCTTTAAATTGTCAAACCTCCACCGGAAGACGAAAAGATAAACATCCAAACTGTCACGCAGGTATGATGGAAACACCATCCCATAGTTGTGAGCATGTTTTGTTTGTAAGCAGTGACATGTTTTTTAAATCCTGTCTCAGAAACAGATGTGCTGCAACTGTTGGACTCGGACGAGAGACCAATCCATTTATTTTTCCCACGTCCACCGAGAGACAACATACAAATTGAGACTGAAGTTACAACAGCAACCAAGTGTGGCCTCCTTAGATTTCAGGAGTGATTGAGTGTGTGTTTAGATGCTCAGGGCCAAACTCTAAAAGCATTGTTACATTGACAAGGCCGACACACAGACAGAATGCAGACCCCCCCCCCCTCCTCCTCTACATTTACTCTCTTTCTTGGGTATTGCTGCCATCGGCGACTTTGATATTGATTATTTTGAAGCAAATATCAGCTCAAGGAGGACAATCATTAAGACAAATGTCGCTCCTCTCAATGCCAGACGGACAAAGACCTCAGATTCCACACAGGGCTCGGATTTAAAGGATGTGCATCAGATGTTTAATGTCTACTGAGCTCTCTTGAAGAACTAATATGAGCAATTCTTTACCCCACAGCCATGTGGAATCAATTCCTCTCTGTGATACATTTCTATTTGCAACTTCCTGAATCAACAACATGAAACCAGTTCCTTCAAAGCAGGACAATCAAACCATCACCAGATATTCACAATAATCACAAGTAGAAATTGCCATAGCTTCGGGCGATGAAAAGCTTTCAGACACTTTACAGTTAAAATAACAATATAGGATAAAAGAGAAACACAGATGTCTGTTTGTGTAGGGAAGAGTTGAAAGCATTACAACAAAGACCAATTGATTAAAACTAATGCGTTTTTAACCAAGATCTTGACACAAATCTCCTGACACACTGTCATGTTTCAAATGTTGAAGTCTTCTTCTCCAAAATGCATTTAGTCACTCAACATGACCATGTTTTGAACGTATTACTTTATAAAGTTCTCTCTGTCCAAAATTTTGGCAAACGAGAAGTTATGAGAGCAGAGTCCAGTATGATGTAATAATGTTCATCTTCACTCTTCCTCCAGCTAGTTGAACTCACGTCCTGCTTTGTTTGTACAATGAGTTTCTTGGAGGTGGAGACTTTTGGGATTGATGACGCGGGGTGACAAACTTCAATACTTGAAACAATCACAGCAGAGTGAGTTCAAATAAGATTTGGGGTTTCAAGGTTTCAAAGGCTATTTATTTAGGTATTCTATAGGGCTGTGTATTGGCAGGAATCTGGCGGGGGCAATGATACGATATATTTTGATACTGTAAGAACAAGGATATATTTATAGTATTGTCGAGTACTTTCCTCTGGTGTCGCAGTCGTAAATGCTTTCATTTGTTTTGGATTTTTTTTTCTTCCAATTTCAGCTTTAAGTAAGTAAGTCATTTATATTTGTAGAGCGCTTTTCCAGACCAGGGTCACAAAGAGCTTAAACAATCAAAACAATACTCAATAAAATATATACTTAAAAGGTCAAGATAACACAGAACAACACAGGAGTCTCAGAAAATCAGGGGAAAGCCTGCAAGAATAAAAATGTCTTGAGATGTTTGTTGAAGGAGTCTCTAGACTCCATCAAGCGCAGAGTTTTAAAAAAGTTTGAAGTCAACTGTATCCCCTCATCACACAAAGAAACTTCCATCCATCACATAATATGGAGCTGATCTGCATGACACAAAAAGAAAAATGGATGCAGTTGTTATAGGAGGTTGGTGGGAAGGGACACCCTGGAAAGGTAGGGAGTCAATTGTGAGACACCTTTTTCTTTTACCAAAGAAAGGGTAAAGAAAGGGGAAATCATAGTAAACAGAGGAAGAACATACAAACACACCTCAGTTTCCTCGAGCTGAAATGAATCATGAAGCATAAATAAATAAATACACTATTCAGAGTTGATTAACATTCATTAGTATGAATTATATCCAAAAACTATTTGATCCGAGTGGACGTGCGTGTGTTAATGATACAAAGTGTTAGCAATGATCAATCTTTCTTGTTTAGCAGGGAAATGGCTCTGACTTGAAGATGTCATTTGAAATATAATGTTCTCCCCCCCCATCATCCCTCCCCCTCATCTCCCCCGTACCTTTAAAACTTTCCATTTGTTATGTTTGGCCATCCCATTAGTTGCCATTTATTATCATTAGCGTGATAGAAGCATCTTCTACGCAGAAGCAGGAAAAAAAAAAAAAGTCTCCACATTTTCACATTAGACAGAGCTTCACTGGTGCGTCAGATTAATGTTCCTTCACGAAGGCAGAGAGGCAGGTGGAACATCAACTTCAGGAGCCACATAACTGCTACATTGTGTCGTCTGTTTACATGCTTATCCAGCTGACGCTTCAATAAACTCTTTGTCTCGAGGTGTTGGGAAATATGGCAGCTCTTGAGTGCGCGTTAAGAATCTGTAATTGATGAGTGATCGCTAGACAAGAGTTAAACGGGCTACGAGTGTCGGACCGTCCACTTCAAGAATTTAAACCAGTTATTAAGTCAAGAGAGTCACTTGCAATATTAAGCTTCCAAATATACTTACATCGAGTTAAAATTGTTAATTTGAATTTACTTTGTTTATTTGCATTGATTATAATAACAGAAATCTTCTCCTGAACTCATCTGAAATATCAAGCTGGAATGCTTAAAAATGTATGGTTTATTTTTGGAAAAAGTAAAATACAGGAATATCCCCAATCTTTTTTATACCGTGGACCAATAGAATGTCAGGATTATATTCCGGACCAACCTTCAGATAAAGAAAGTAATAATAAAATAGCATGACCTGTCAAAAACTACAATTAAGAACATGAAAAAGTAGATTTTACCATAACACTGATTCAGCAAGAGCTCTGGACTGATGTGTTAGCATCTATTTATATTTGATTGTATGCTGATGATGTTCTTATGTACATGTGTGTCTCTCCTAGCTTTTAGAGACTTTGTGCAAATGTGTATCAATTCTGAAACAGATGTTTTGTCTCTTAAGAGTTTGTGTTTTTCACATTTTGACAAGATAAGCAAGATAAGCATTGGAAAGATGCTAATGCTATTTAAGAGAAATATCTATTTATTTTTAAAATAAAACACCTTCAATATTCAATAGAACAGATTATATAAAAGAAAAAAACATTTTGAATGGCCCAGTAACAAATCTCTCATGGACCAGTAGCAGTTCCCAGTCACCTGTGTTAAGGGACCACAGTTCTACATGACGTAGATGCCACAACACACCCAAAACAACGAAAGCCGACTGTACATAATTTGATCCAAGATCAGATTGAGGTTCCAGTTTAAACTCAACGGCAGTTCTAAACTTGCGAAATTGTAATGGATTGTGGTTCATAACAAATAAGCACATCTTCTACTATTAAATTGTGTAACATGAAGTTCAAAGTGTTTATTTTCCTTTAATATCTAGTGAAATTGTTATTTTCTTGAGCCTGAGGATTGTTGAGGACCAACGGTAAACAGTATGTGTCACATGACCAAGTCTTTCTGATACAAAAACTAATAAAACATCCATGAAAACAAAACTTTACGCTGTAATTCATCAACAGTTTTTTTGTTCCCTTCAGGGTCCTGACTGTTTCAGGTATGCAGTTTTCCTACCCAGTATGAGTGATGAGTGTGAGACCCCCCCAGCAAGCACGACAGGTGTGTCGCAGATTTCAAACACTATTTAAATAATAATGATTAATAGTTTTTTTAATATATTCACGGCAGCAGTTGACTAGCCTAGCATAGTAACGAGTGAACATTGACAAACGGTAGGAAAACAGTGTGCACGGCCAAGATGGGAATCCTTGGGAAGTGGGTGTGCATATTCCCACATTCCAACAAAAACCCACTTGAAATTGCAGATTAGACCTTGTTGTGGTGGAATATTTTAAAATGAGGAGTTGACTTCTAACAGTGTAAAACTGTATATCAAAAGTGGCTGTATTGGGGTGATGGGAAGAGCCATGACACCCAGATTGACCTAGTCCTGCCCCGTGGCTTCCACCCCAAGATCCACTTCACCAAGGAAGAGTCTTAAAAAAACAAATACCGTCACTGGGACAAATGTAACACACAAGCCACATTTGTAAGGAAGGAGAGTTCAAAGTTCCCTTCACGGAATACTTCTTGACAGTTACTGACACGTTGTGTGTTTTCCGCTCTTTCATCATCATAAATTATGTTGATTAACGACAGAGTCAGAATCGCGGAGGATAAATCGCGTGGAATACATCACTGTCAGCGGAACTGTTGAATATTACATTTACACCAGCAGCACTTTAATCACACGTCCCAACATATTAATTAGAGCTCGGAAGGGAAATAAATACTCTTGAATAGAATCCTCGTCGTCTCCTCCGTGGCCTTTTGTGAAACAATGCACAACTAAAATCTGATTGTAGACACACCTTTCCGAAGTTTGATTGGAATGTTATCGGAAAATGTGATGTTGTCAAGCTTCATCCCGTAGTTGCCAAAAAAAACTGAAATCTGAGAGAGGGACGTTACATTATGGAGGTAATTGGATGTTTTTAAGTTTCTTTTTGGACGAAGATGAAGACTAAGACACTGGACTCCAGTCCCTACATTAAAATTAACAAACATTTTTGTCTATAACTCTAAAAAGGAACAGATTACTCTGAAAATAATCCCAACTCTTAGGCAACATGAGGGTGAGTAGAAAATGAGTGACTTTGAATTCTGAATGAACTTTGATAATAATAATAATAATAATAATAATAAAAGAAGGATAGAGACATTAAAACAAGATAAAGACATTATAAAGAAGACAGTTAAAAAATAAAAATAAATAAAAATCTTAAAAGTAACAATATAAAGTTAGGTGATGCTTTTCTAAAAAGGTATTTTGAAGTATTTTTTTAAAATCAGGTATAGAGACTATACTGCAAACCCGCATTGACATAGGTTAGCTTGCTTAGTCGATCACATGCTAAACTAAGTTAACATTAGAGCTAGTTACTGTTTAGAGAAATAGCATTGATAACCAGATGATATTGGTTTTAAAAAATATAAAATAAAGTTGTTAAATAAGGAGGGTATATTTACAGTGGAATCAAACAAATTAGAAACAACTCAGGTAGAAGGATGCTATTCCCAAAATAAAAAACCAACCCAACACAAATAATAAACTTAAAAACTGTCTCCCAGCTGTCAAAAGAGCAACAAAAAGAATAGTTAGCTAGTTAAAATCAAGCAGTCCAAGCAAACAGCTAACAATTTTGCAACAATGAGTTAACATTGAAAGACAATAGAACCAAAGTTAACTCACGGACAGGCAGATTAAAACAGAAGTCACAGAAAAGGAGACAAAGAATGTCAACTCACACCAAATAGCAGCGACCACAATGACTATTAGCAACTCGTTTACATCAGGTGTGAAACAGGTAAGATGATCTGGGACTGGTGCAGGTGAGGATGAACAGGATCCTCCAATCACGGTGCAGGCAGGCAGGTGGATGGGTGGCAGAGGAGACATGAACCACAGGAACCCAATCAAAGACCAGCTCTGTCACACACTTATTTGCAACATAATATATCATTGAAAAAGGGGTTGGGTTTTGGGGACATGAAAAAAAGTCTGACGAACAGCCTAGGGCCGTGACAGTAATGATGAAACTCTAATATTGTATTAATCCATTAGTGATTAAGACTCTAAGCCGGTGTTTTGTATCCACTTTTATATCAGGGCTTTGTTATTTAAAACTGGGGGCCAGATCCGGCACATTCAACCATAAATAATGCGTTATCAAAAAGCCTATATAAATGTAGTTTCACTTTGCCAACCTTTGCGGCAAAAAGCTACATTTTCTTACGGAAACCCGAGAAGCTTCAGTTCAAATGAAGCAACATAGTGGTCTCGGAGCGACGAAACAAAGTAAGTTAGTAAGTAATTTATATTTGTAAAGCTCTTTTTTCAGACCAGGGTCACAAAGCGCTTAAACAACAGAACAATTCTCAGTTTAAAAACATACTTTAACAGGTCAAGACAACACAGTGACAAACATAACAGCCCCAAGATCATTAAGAAAAAGCCTGCACAAATAAGAAGGTCTTAAGATGTTTCTTGAAGGAGTCAGTAGATCATCAAACACAGAGGGAGAGGAAGATCATTCCAAAGCTTAGGAGCAACAGCCTGGAAGGATTTCTCTCCGTATATCCTGGGGAGACACTTAGCTGGTGCTATATCAATACATCTATTATCTATAACAGATAGGTTGACCCGCCCACAGAGTGGACATCCTTCTAAAAATCTGTCCCTTAAATTTGAGTTGGATAGCCTTGTTTTTATGGACTTACTGTATATGTGATAACACTGAGAATATTTAAGTATTTATGATGATTTCTCTTCATAGCTCTCCCCTTGGCTTATGAATGCAAATAAGAAGTCGGGGGATGAAGGAACTGTAATGCTAGCATAGCACTATTGAGTATAAAGGTGAAACTTAAATCAACGAATATATCATTTAATACGTACATTTTATATATGTTCTTTACTTGGGCATTATATGACTTGCATAACAAAACAACTCACAGGATGAAGCACTCCCCCTACAGGTCTGCCTAGGATTTAACTACTGCTACATTTTTTAGATAAAGTTGAATGAATATTAATGAAAAGATACGCAACGAGCATTATAAGTGTTTACACTCTTAAACGTATCAATAATGTGTTGAAACTTCAACGATTCTCTCCTCTGTGTTTACGCTTAAAGAAGATCTGACGCGTTCGACTGGTGTTTGTAATAGCTTCGAGTCGAGCAATCTCTCTCAGCTCCAAAAAGCATGTCTTACTGCTTTATGAAACCGCGACGCACTCATCTCGTCCTTTATGAAGCTGGCGCTCCAACATGCAAGGCCATCAGAGCCAGACCTATCAAAGGGACGTGGGCAGAGACGAAATTGGGCTCTTTAACTCCCTGTAGCGTAACATGCTAATGCAGGACAATGACTCGCTCATTGCCGGCTATTACAGAACGTGCCGGAGCCGCCAACACGAGGGGCGCTGACATAAATGAACGCGTGATTCATGGAAACGCAGATCGCTCTCCTAACAAGAGTGGAAAAGTCGCCGATCAGACGTGCCTGTCGTTTTTTTTAAGAGTGAGGAATGAAGATGGATGCGTCACGTTGACGTTAATAATATATTGATGGCGCTGTCAGCGGCGTTACAAATTACATCTTCTGCTCTTTATTGATACATTAGTTCAGGTAATTGATGAAAATCTTATAAAACTCCTTAATTCCTCTATTTGTCGACCATCTGCTCGGTTTCCGAGCTCCCATGGGGACGGTCCTGATGGGATGGAATCACCGCTGATGAGTTCCCACTCTCACTTAAGTCAACTCTTGAGAAGCATTGTTGTATTTGGCATCAACTTTAAGTTGATATAACGCAGGATTAAAGGGTCAAACTGTGCTGCGAAATGACTATAGAGGCAGCTGAATAATCTGGTGACAGGGCGTTGGAGGGAAATGAACTGTGGCTACTCTCCTTGACCAGTTCGCAGTGGCCAGTGGTCCACATCCTGCCGGACTAGATTGGATTTATTGCTACTGGGCTAAAGGTAACAAATACATACAGCATAAGAGACGCCATTATCACAAGATGGATTCTGTGGCCATCATGAAGGGCAATCGCACCGAATTGATTGATACTGCGAGCGACGGCTCTCTATGAGGCGAATATATCTCCGCTGGACAATTGACTTACAGGAAGGCAAAACCGAAGAGCTTCTAAATCATCAAAAGTTTAGACACAAACACGGTTTCGCCATCTATCACCAACATCAGAGCCGATGCAGGGAAGTGCACAACAGGGATGAGACGAGGACCTGCAGGACTCCTCCGAGGGACATGATGAGGTCAGGGGAGGTCGTGCAGAACACATGTCGGGGTGTAGCAACAGATCAGTGGTCGCCTCAGTGGTCGGAGTCACGCGGGAAAACAAGACGCGAGGAGAGTAAACAAACAAAACCAGAGGAGTTCAGGACCTCTTCTTCTTCCTAGGACGCTAAATACTTCCTTAAACCCCTGACTTCCAAGAGAGACTTTTGCATTTTCACTGAGAATGAATTGGTGTGAAGTCTTGAAATACAAAGGGTCTTAAACCTTCTTCAGAGATATCTGGACATTATTCATATTTTCCTTTTTTTATTGTGACATAAGAGTGTTTTTCATAGAGCAGATAAAATCGTCTTAACCACTTTGTTCCTAACAAGATCATCTACATAATATTTATTTTATCTATTTAAGTATTTTTTCTGTCATAGAATATTCCTTAATTTAACTCAAGAAATCCGATTCAAAGAAATTAAGATTCTTTAATATTTTGGGGTTATAAATATTAGAATGTCCTTAAATTTGTATTTAAGTTGTACAATATTTTAACTATTTCTCTATTGATTAACACTCAATCACATCTAATTGTGTGGCTCGTTCGAGTCCTTGGCTCCTGCAAGAGTTTGAGTAACTAAACAAGCCAGAACATTTAATCCATGGACGGTCCTGAGTTAAAGAACTCTTTTTACCCCTCATTATTCATTTATATGCTCCTTTAAGAGCATAAGCAATAAGAAATAAGCATATAAATGTCTCTTATTTTATTTTAATTAATTGTATTGTATTTGATTAATATATTTTGATTTCATTCGTATTATTTGATTTTTATATTTTTTAATTCCACTGCAACAAATTCCTTTGTTGTGATTGCACCACTGGCAATGAACGTTTTATGATTCTGATGAAACTGCAGAATGGTCTTTTTTATCCAATGTTGGGGGTTTCCAAATTTAAACTTAATTTTAGATTATAAATTATAAAATCTATGTAGAAAATAAGATAAAATCTTTCTCACCTGATTCTTGAAGTAAGGTATAGTTGCCGCGCGGCCTGGTTGCCTGGAGAACAATCAGCTCAGAGTTCATCTCGGAATCGAAAAGGCCTTCAAACCATCAGTCCACGCCAGGGGTCACGTGCACCAAGTTGTTGGGGGTTTCTGTGTTCCGATGAACCGACCCCTCCCCAGCCTCGTACGTGGTGATGGAATGAAGGACAGACACATGGATGAGTTTAAGAAAAATGCTTGTTTAGTGAATTATGCAAAAGTCAGAGACAAACTTACGTGAACACGGGCGCTAGCAAGCAGAGAGATCTATCGCAGACGTCTTCGGATGCCAGAACGCAAAGATCAGACAAAATGGTGGATCTTTATAGTAGAATATTCAGGTTAACGCCTCTAGTCAATGAATCTAATGCAAGAATAGGATTATTTAATATGAATTAAATATGAAAGATTATCAGTTAATCAAGTGACTATTTGAAATGTGTGTTGAATCTAAATGATTGATTACAGTAAAGTTGTCATTTCCTTACACCAATACATATGTTAGTATGTATTTTTTACATTTCAATAATGCTTAAGTTGTTAAAAAAAACTGTTAATGTAAATACTTACATTTAAAACATGTTTTTAGATCTAATTTACATTTAATTTACATTTGAAACATGTTTTTAGACTATTTATATTTATAGTTACAATTAAAACAGGTTTTTAAAAACGATTTATGTTTTATAGTTACATTTTAAACATGTTTTCAGACACGATTTTTATTTATAGTTACAATTGAAAGATGTTTTAAACACTATCTAGATTATATTTACATTTGAAACACGTTCTTAAACACAAAACTATCAAGTTTTAAATAATGAGAAAGTAAAAAAAAGCGTTGTTGTTTAACGTCTTCATAAGACTCACAGAAAAAAGTTGCAAACCTCGTCATCTTCACATCTTCTCTCTGCTTCCCATTTCTATTTTCAACTCCTCTATATGTACTTTAAAGTGTTCTGTAATAGATTTTTAATGTTCATTTGTCTCGGCCCTGCAGGCTTGGATCTTTGACATTTCGGAATAATTGTTGTTGGAAGGATGATCACCAGGGGACGGCTCTGAATAGTGTCGGGACGATTTGAGTAAATGACTGTGTCAGCCTGTTTATTTGCAACACGAGGGGCCCGAGGCGCCGCCGCAGGACAGCCATTAGAGGGTCTCGGCCACAGAGAGAGGACGAGAGGAGACAAACAATCACCTAAAAGTTAGCACTTAATGTGACAACTTGTCAGATGGACGCTCCCCGCCGAGGATCGGAGGGAGAAGCCGGAGAAGGACAATGGAGAGCGTGATATAATCAACACCAGCTGAAGCGGCAGCCGTGTGAAAGGTCACATGTGTATTCAGCTCCCCAACCATTGGCCCATATGTTTCGGCATATTGCACAAAGCCGTCCAATCCGACGCTGGCCTGAGGGAAGGCAGGGAGACGACCAGCCTCGTATTAAATGAGATGACTCTAATATCTTTAGCCTGTGGCAAAGCTTTAAGTGTTTGACTGAAAGAGACGCTAAATAAACAGTGGAGGTCCCGCCGGAGCAGAGATCATCAGATCTTACATGTCACCCCGAGACGTCCACACAGCAGGAGGATTCACTCAGATTAGGACCTTTTCCATTCACTCACGTATGGTTATCAGGGGATTACAAGAAGGCGACTGGGATTTGGAATCAATTCTTGCTCCGAATTTAATCCAGTATTTCAATATGATGGAGACAAATATAGAGCTTTTACTCCTCGTATGTTCGACACTGTTGACAATTAAAACATTATTTACAGATTAAAAATGATAACGTGTAATAGATTATGGCACAAGTAAAAGAGTAAATAGCACATGAAAAAAAATATTTATCTCTGAGTTTTTTTTTTTAATGATGAGTAAAAATAAAATGTTTTTTTAAGAGACGACTAATGTCAAATTGCTGATCACAATAAAGAGAAAATTAATATTATCATCATTTCATTTTTTTTTTTTTATTTTGATGTAGATGCATCTAAGATGCTTAATTGTTGGTTTATGGACCCCAGAATTTGATGGTTTTCCTGCTCGTTTCAAACATTAAATACATCACATGATCATTCTAGTTGATTCAGATAAAAATATAATGTATAAAAAGTTTTTTTTCGTTGAACAATAATGTATGTACGTTGTACAGATGTTCTACAAATAAAGAAAATATACATTAAATTAACATTTTTGGACTGTGGAAAGAAACACTTTTGATTGATCAATAAAATAAAATAAATGGAATTTCCTTTTGTGAGACGAATAAAGGAAAATCTAATCAAAAAAAAAAAGGTCACTACAGTTACTTAAAAGTTTATTTTGTTTGTATTGTCTTCTGTTTTAATGCAGCAGCAAGTGAATGGTTTAACCTTCAAAGCTTCCTAAATCCAGATGGACCCATGGACCGGCACCAAAGTTCCATCATCTGTTCCTAAAGACATCACAAATCTTTGAATTACAGTGTTAACAGACAGATAAACGCTGACAAATACAAACCTCCGTAGTTAAGAATTCTAGACATTTTTAAAATTCAGAAAAATGTGTTACACATTTTTGACGAAAGCACATTTATTTCTTAGATTTCAACTTATTTGAAATCCAAAGAAGCAAATGGTTTTAAAATTATATAAAAAACCTGTAAAATATTTATTTAAATTTTAAAAAATGATGGTAAACCTACCTACTGTAATAATAATATCGAACATTTTTAAACATATTTTTTAGAAATCCAAAAGAAATGCTTTACTTTTTGTCTAAAACCAGTTTCTAATGTATTTCTAACATATTCAACATACAGATTACTGTATATTTAAAACTTGAGAAAAAACAACTGTTTTCAAAAAGGTATAAAAAGCCTGATAAATACTTTGTTTAATAAAAAAAAAGGTGAATGGATTTTTTCTTCAATAAAATAAAATTAAAGGTTTATTGTAATATATATATATATATATATATAATAATAATTAAAATGTTTAAACATTTGTTAAAAGTTGAAAAAAATATATATAACTTTTTGTCTAAAACTGATGTATTTCTTAGATTTTAACTCATTTTAAAATTAAATTAGGCAAATATGTATACATAAAAAGCACATGATAAACCCGTAAAATATTTAGTAACATTTTGTTAAATCAAAAAAGGAGTTTTTCCTCCATTTCTTTCTCTTTTATTTAAAGGTGATGTTGAATTTAAGGCAGCATGATCCTGTCATATCACTACTAATTACATTTCAAATCAAATCAAACACTGTAAATAAATGAAGATATAAAAAAAACCATCAGCATGACAACACTTCCTCCTGACACCACGCGTCTCCACGGCAACCCCGGCCTGCTCAAGAATGCTGTAATCTCTCCGGGCAGGGTCGGCTCCTGGGGATCAGGCCGGCTGTGGAGTGGACGCTCCCTTTGTTGGGCCAGACCTCAAAGGGCAGCGGAAGAGAAAGACGGGGAAAAAAAGGAGGCATTAGAGGAAAAAAACAAGGAGGAGGACGTGTTAAAGTCTCGCAAAATATCGACGTCAGAATAGACAGGAAGTGACTTGTTAGGACACAGGGATGAGCACTGGGGTCTGGGATGGACTGGAGGAGAAAATGTATGGATATAAATAAGTTTTTTGAAACAGTGTTTTGAGTTTGTGAGGTTTTATTTTTGAATATAAAGGGTTAAAGGTCATCTGAAATGATGAGACATCAAGAAGGTTCAGTGAGGAAAGGAGCTACAGTGGAGGGATTTTTTTTAAGGATTATGCAAAATCAGGGACAGTTAAAAAAAAGGGGGAGGAGTAGAGGTCTGGACAAAGGCCTGACGAGGAAGCAGACGCCGCAGAAGAGCTTAGAAAAAAACGGGAAAAAAAGAAACAAAAGTGAGAGCAAAGATTCTCCTCCGACACTTTTTTTTTTCCAGCCTCCTCAAACAGATGCTGAGGCAGATGGCGGTGAATTAACAGAAGATGGGAGAAGAAGAAATGAGAAAGCTGAAAACGGGCCCATGGAGGGAAGACATTAAAATATTGAGTGTGTTTGTGTGCGTGCGGAGATGCACACACGAGTGTGTGTGTGTGTGTGTATGTGTGTGTGTGTGTGTGTGTCCAGGAGAGCGGCTGTTAAACAGTATCTCAGCTGGGAGGACTAAAGAGGATGGGTGGAGGATTCCCAGTCAGAGATAGAGCTCGCGATAATAATCACAGGCGTGAAATTACAATGCTGATATTTGTTGCACCCCAGGGTGCGCTGTGAAGTGTCGGGGTTACCGGAGCTCGCAGGGTCCACATATCACACAAGACCTCTGTTGGCAGGAAGTCATCAATGATGGGGAGCCGCTCGCCTGCACGTCTGCGTGACCCTCATCAGTTAAGAGCGGCGCAGGATGTCACCAACAGGAACGCCGAAAGGAAAACAAACTTATCCGGAGATGTACTTTTTGAACTTTAACAGAAGTTCACGCAAACATTTCATTTCCACGCCAGCTTGCCTGCGTAAATATATCAAATATATTCAACATGTATTGAGATGAATATACAACACTTGACTTTCAACACTTGTTTTCACCATTACTAATTTTCTGTTATAAAATATAAAGAGTACATACGTTCTAATATTAATTAAATAATATTTACCAATTTTATATTTAAAAAAAAAAAATTTTAAAATAAAATATAACATTTTATGAAACAGAAATTAAATAAAAACAAATGTCTCATCTCAATGAGTTTTTCTTATTGAGATAAAAAATATTGTTGTTTTACAATTGTTGTTTTGAGTTAGCATTTGAGTTAGCATATGCGCTAGCATTTGTGTTAGCATTTGAGTTAACATTTGAGTTAGCATTTACGCTAGCATTTGAGTTAGCATTTTAGTCAGCATTATTGGTTACTTGGGTATCCAGTCTATATTTAAGTAGAGACCGTTTACATTGATAAATCAAACACATACAAGAAATGATAGTAAATTAAAAGTTTGGTTCACTTTCATTTATATTTGGTGTGGTCCACAAGTTAATTGTTGATTATGCTTGTTTAACCTAAATTACATCATCAGTGAACATGATTTAAAGTGACAGTTCACGCAAAATAAAAATTTCACTCATTTTCTACTACTCTACTACATGAGGGTGTCAATGTTGACTAAGGATTGCGACTTTTTTCAGAGTAATCTGTTTATAGTTGATGAGTTATGAGTATGAGTTATAGACAAAAATCTTTGTTCATTTTAATGTAGCGACTGAAGCTCAGTTGTCTTCGTCTTCGTCTTCATCTTCGTCCAAAAAGACACTTAAATGCGTCCATACTGCTCGTCTGTAACGTCCATCTTGTATTGAAGCCTTGACATGAGGAATTGTTCTGAAAATAAATAAATAAGTAATAAGTATAAATAAATAAGTAAATATTTTTAACTCGATTTTAGCAGATGCTACTATAATAGCTGCTAGGCTAGCTTCATCTCCGTCCAAAAAGACACTTAAAAACATTCAAATACCTCCATACTGCTCGTCTATAACGTCCATCTTGTATTGAAGCCTCGACATAAGGAAGAAAAAAATGGTTAAGTCTATAATTTAAGCTTGTTTTAATCCGACACTTTGACACTTCCTGCTGTATACGTTAGATAATGGTTGGTAAATTCAATTTACTGAGAAACACTGGGGCTGTTGCGAGGGAAAAATAAACAGTTGAAGACAAAGATGGTAACTAAGAGGAAACAAGTAAAAAACTGAACTATGCAAAAGGAATACCTAAGCAAAAGTTGTAAATTGATAGTCAAATTGATAGTTAATTTAATTTAAATATCCTAAAAAAAGAAATAAATTTGGACAAAACTTGACAATATTACATGAAAGAAATTGTTAACAATGTTTAACAACATTCTCCAGCAGAAAATCTTGACTCGATGCCAATACTTTAACATTCTCTTAGCAAAACTTGCCTTTTCTACTTCCACCATGAAGTCATGATGAATAAAAAATAAAAGTATACAGTAAAATTCAGCTGTTTACTTATTTTAGTGTACACATGTAAGCGAGATTTACAAAAGTTTCCCGTGTTTTGCACTTTGTTCATATTTCATAACTAAAAATATGTTTCGTTAATGTTTTTTAGGATACCATTTGAAGAATTAATATATACATTAAATGAATTATTTTGCTTAGTTTAACCTCAAACAAAAATGTACACAAACATTCCTATGACAAATACTATTATTATATTTACAGTTGAACTAGTATTGATGAATGAAAAACACAAAATAAAAAGCGGTCAGAAAAATATCTGCACCTTTTTTTTACTTATACTTTGACCTTTCACATTCACAAAAATGATGTCAGAGGGCCTCATGGGGCCCCCGAGCCTCACTTCCTGGTTATTTGCTAACTGACTCTGGGCCAGCAGCTCGGAATTGTTTGGCGTCAGCATGAATATCTGGTGCGGCTCAGACCCCAGACGGGCTGTGACACCACACTTTCGTCCATCCACTCAACCAGGAGCCACAAAAGAAGCTCATTTTCATGTCCATCATCTGCTGCTTCTGACTCGCTGAAAGGAACCCCCCCCAACCCCACCCCCGCCCGTCGCTTCTGGAGCGAAAGTGAAAAGTAGATGTGTTGTCAGGGCAAAAGTGATAACGGCACCGGGACACAGACTGATCCCAATTGCCCTGCTTTCAGCCCCCGCCACCCAAGTCCTCGCCACTAAAGGCTGCACTGACAGACGCGACAGGCGGGCGCGGGACAGAGTGCTGAGTTGGCATAAATTGCAGAAGAAAATGGCGCTCTTATCTCAGCGTTAGGGCCTCAGACAAATACTTTACTGTCTGTGTTTGGGAATCAGGGTAGAACGACAGACAACATCAATAACAAAGATGTCAAATTGGCAATATTTAGATTAATGTTCACAGGTCATGACCTTTTGAATGAAGCATTTTAGCCCTGAAGGTTGGCCCCTCGTCTTCTCTGTCTTGTCTGCTTTGACTACACAAATATGACTTTCATATATGAAGGTAAAACTTCTAACTATTTATTTTCTTATTTTATTTGCAAATGCATCATGATAAAAAACATCAACTGAGAGAAAGAAACGATTGTAGTCAGAGTAAATGTAAACGCAATCATGTTCAAACAACGTTTAGAATTTAAAATAACACAGTTTTACATTGTGAAAAATTAAGCGTTTAATGGTTTCTCAATGCAAGGTTACATTACGCTTTTTTAATAAAAGGTAAAAATAAAAAAACTCAATAGATAGGAATAACATGATTCAATCAATCAAATATTGCCTTGAAATAAATCATTTAAAAGGATTTTTTATCAAAGTCAAATTAAAAAGATAAAAAAGTATGTTTCCCTTCCAGTGAATCTAATTTTTTTAGAAGGTTTGAGGTATACATTTTCAGCTTAAAAATTAGAGACATTGTTGATAAAAATAATAATGTTTTTATTAGTGTTCATGTACATATGTCTATTTTAATGTGACCATGTATTGAGATCAATAATGTACCTGATGATCTAGAAATAATTGATCTATAAATCTTAAATATTTCAAACAAAATAACACAGGCGAGGTTAATCAAAATATACATTTATACATTCTAATTAGGTTATGATTTGTAAATAGTGTAACTATTACCATTTATGGAAAATAAAAAAAATAAATCATATGTCAAGTTTTTTCTTATGGTTTCTGCTATATTGACACAATTGTGATGTTGAAAATGGAGTTTGAAAGTTCAAAACATATTTTTATCTGCTTTTTTTGTGATATTTTACCTGTGATCGATTTTAACATCAACACAACATTGAATAAATTGTATATATATTCTTATTTTTTATACCTTATTTGAATTATTATAATATTATATAATATTTAACATGTATTTAATTCTTATTTTATTCATTTATTTACTGTAGTTGCTTATTAAGAGCAAACATACAAACATACATTGTTGTTTGTATATATAGCTTAAAACATAAATGGATAATGAATAATAAAATAATACCAAATATTACATTTTCATTTCAAAATAATGGAAATTATGTATTTCTGAATCATATTTCATTCTCGATCGTGATAAACAAATAAGGAAATTATTTCCAATACATTGATATATCATTTGTTTTGTCCTAAATATATGATATATCGGGAAAAGGAATCTAAAATACAACAGCTAAGAGAGTGGTGGGGGGGGGCAGAATGCAATACATTTCGGATCATTGCTGTACTCTGTATATCTACATATAATTTCTATCTTCTCACAGCAGCGGCGACAAAGACACATGTTGACAGACAGGAAGTGAGAAAAATATGGAAATAATAATAGCACAATAACATATTTATGCAAAAGTGTTTCTCATTGGAAGAAGTAATGTGGAAGCTGCCTGTTAGATTTATACCGGAGAGGATCGGCTGGTAAAGACGCACTTCATCTTCAGACATGGCACCTTCGCAGCAGGGGCCGCTGGGAAATTGCTGTTTTTACATTTATGTATCATTTTCCCATAAGGGATATGGATAACAAATGGAATATTCAAGCCCATTGTCTGATTTATTCCCTGTATTATCCGACAAAATATCGGCCCGGCAGTCAAAGGATGCTTCACCTCATTCTGGACGGGGGAGGGCGGGAGGTTGGGGGGGGGGCTGGGGTTGGGATTTAAGGGCAGAATCACTAAATAGAAATTGCTGAAGAAAAGAGAATCCCCAACACACAAACATGTCGGATGGAATACAAGTCAAATAAACACATTTGAGGTTTTAAATGATGAGATCTTCTGTTGTTAGTGAAGCAGGGGAGACAGATGCCTGCTTACTGCGCAGTCGTAACACAATGAGCTTCATTAGACATTAGTAATTGACCATTAATGAACTCCCTATGATAGCCCACCGAGGAATACACGCCGGGCCCCCGGGGACTCCAGGGGGGGATGAGGGGCCTCATGACATTAACATACTCCCAAGGCTACGAAGGCCTTTTTAAATGGACAATCAATAAAGAGCATTAGTTCATCGAGTCCTCAGAGCGCCGCTTGAGACGCACAGAAGTGAGTGGTCAAGATCTTGAAGGTTATCATGGACACACAAACATCTAGGATTTATGATGAGATTTTACATGTCAATGTTGTACGTTTAGGGTATCGATGAAGTTGGTCAAATCTTGTGAATATCAAACTTTGGTTGCTATTAGATGTGGCGGTAAAAATTTAATTTTAATCTGTTTTAACGCATTCATTAAACCTAAATTGACACAAAACAAAACGTATTTACAAAACAATAACAAAAATATTGATTTTTCAATTTGAAAACTGTAAGATTGCCCAGTAATTATTTACCGAATGTAGAATTATTGCAAAATAAATGCAATTAAGTTCGTATAACCCGCAAAAAATAACAATTAATTGTGATGAATTCTCATAATTGTTTCTTCATGCAAGTTTCCAAGACAAAATAGATAGGAAAAACATTATTTAATCAATCAAATATTACATTGAAATAATTGATCCATAAATTTGAAAATTAAATAACAAGTTTATTAGTATTGTACATATATTTATTTTAAATGTGACCATATATCGAGAAAAAAGTGTAATATTACCTCATATTACATGGTTATAACTTTAATAAATTCATTGTATTGTATGTATTGTTTCGAAATATTTACATTTAACTATAACTTTTTGTCTGTTTTTGGCGCTGATGGTTTCTGTTATATTGTCGAAATTGTGATTGAAGGTTCAAGCTGTACCTTTATCTCCTCTTTTGTTATATTTAAAATGAACAAAACATCATCGATAACAATCATATTAATATTTTATGTATGTCTTGTTACTACCACAAGACTACCATAGTGACACCAAACAACAGTTGATCATCATCATCGTCGACCTCTAACTTCCTGATGTGAAGGAGATAACGGGAATATATCTTCCTTCAGGAACTCCAGGCGTTACCTGGTGAAGGCAGCACGAGCGTGTCACAAATATCAGCTGACATTTACTGTACATATATTAGAAAGCCATGAATAAAGCGGCCTCTTCCCTGCAGCAGGCGGCTTTTATTCTTAATTTTCTCATTTGTGTTATATAGCACAGTGAAATGGATATCATCTCGTGGCGAAGCGCCGTCGTACAAATACCACGCCGTGTCCTTGGAGGCGACGTAATAAATGGTTCATCACCGGCAACCACATGGCAAGTCAAATTTATGGCTACTGATCTCTGCCATCATCAGAGCAAAGTAGTCAGTAAAATTTCATTGTAACTTGCAGGGAAATAAATAAATTTGCCCCCTGACCTTGAAGACCCCCCTCCCCCCGCGCCCCCCCCTCCTCCTCCACCGAGCCATGTTGAAACCATCACTCCTCCTTCAACCACCTCCATACATCTTCTCACAGTAAGATGAGGATCAAAGATTTGCAGATCAGAGTCGTATTGGTGGAATTTTTCCTTCTCATCTCAGCATTTGTTGTGTAATCATGTAAAAAGAACAAAACACGTGGAACATATACAGGTGCAGGTTTGTCAGCAATATATTTACAGTTCTTACAATCGTCAGGACATAAAAGTACATACATTTGTTAAACTGCAAACACACCAACAAACTGACAACTTCATGCCCAAAAGCTCACGTTGTAAACCAGTCCCTAGTTTACAAAATACAAGACTACACTTACTCTACACAGTAGATCGACCAAACACCAACTACTATTATCTTCCATCAGAAACCTTCAATCGATAACACAGGCTGTCGGGTAAAACTCCATCTGGATTTAAAGAAACTGCGGTATGTTTCAGGTTTATCTTTCTGAACAAATTGGGTTAGATCTAGGGTAAGTGTTAGGATTATGTTAGGGTTAGGGTTAGGGTTAGGGTTAGGGTTAGGGTTAGGGTTAGGGTTAGGGTTAGGGTTAGGGTTAGGGTTAGGGTTAGGGTGTTGGTTTAGTGTTAGGGTTAGGGTTAGGGTCAGGGTTAGGGTTAGGGTTAGGGTTAGGGTTAGGGTTAGGGTTAGGGTTAGGGTTAGGGTTAGGGTTAGGGTTATGGTTATGATTATGATTATTGTTATTGTTATTGTAAGGTGTTAGGGTTAGGTAAGGTTAGGGTTGGGGTTAGGGTTACGGTAACGGTAACGGTAACGGTAACGGTAACGGTAACGGTAACGGTAACGGTAACGGTAACGGTAACGGTTACGGTTACGATTACGGTTAGCGTTAGGGTTAGGGTTAGGGTTAGGGTTAGGGTTAGTGTTAGGGTTAGGGTTAGGGTTAGGGTTAGGGTTAGGGTTAGGGTTAGGGTTAGGGTTAGGGTTAGGGGTAGGGTTAGGGTTAGGGTTAGGGTTAGGGTTGGTTTTAGGCTCAGTCTTTTAGGTTCAGCTTCAGAAATATATTTCTCAAGAAACAAAGAAGGTTTTTAGCCTTTTGGTCACAACACTAGGTGTTCAAGTAAACTGCTCACATCATGACGTTCACAATTTTCGTAACCATGTCGGAAAATGTTTTATCTCTCTGGAATTCCTTGATCAATTTAATCAAACGAGATGTGCTTTGTTACCATCATCATCACCTTCATCTTTGAAGAGGACAGATCAGTGAAAAAGCAGAGGAGTCTAGAAATACGACAATAGAAGCCGCAGAACGAAATCCCCGCTGACGCTGTCTAATGGAAACACATGGCAGGAAGAAGAGATGTTGTCGGTGGTTGGTTTCGTCGCTGGCATTGGATTAGATTCACAAATTTAGCCATGACAGAGACGCATGTTCTCCCACTCCAAAAAAAAAAGCTACTGTCTGGTAATAGGACAAACTTCAGATTACATTTCCAGCAGAAGTGATCTGCACACAGGGGATTTTAATAACCTATTAAGTTATGACTTTAATTTCATTTTATGAATATTTGCCTAGAGGAGCTAGAGAAGAAAGATGTGTAAAAGAGATAAATAGAGTCGTTCATCTCTCCTATTGTTCCTGGAAATGAGAAGTTAGTTTTGCACATAATTAGCTCCAAACACTGGCAAGATAGAAGATGTTTGGGAAGCAACAAAAAAAACATCTCACAAGATGGAAAATAAAATTTGTCTTAATATGGTTACATTGATTTGAAGCTTATTACATTTCAGCAGCTTTATTAAAAGGTCATTACTGAGTTTGTAAATTCTCAATCACGCTCCATGAAAGTCGGATTATTGTCTAACAAAAAGAGGATTTGCATTTCACTCATGGAGTGTTGATAAATGTATGAACACGGATTATTGCTAAATATTGACGTTGTGATTGTTGACCACGTGACGTTGAAAATATAGTTTTTTAATTCCAAAAGATTTGTTTTGATTGTCTGTTTTCCCAGATTCATTCAACCGAAATTAATTAAATTAAAAAAATATATATTATCCTTTTTTGGTGCATAATAAAATAAAATAACACACTGAGTTTTCTTACATCCTCATTACAGCAGGCTTGTCCAGTTCTATGCCTCTATGCCTTTCATTCGTATACAAAGAGAAAATATATACATTTCTGTAAGCTCTCTCAATTTGCATAAACTTTAGAATGAAACATTTTTTTGCTAAATATTAAAATATTAGTATATATATTTGATAATAATCATGAAAATATTGATATATATCGCGAAATATTTGATAATTATCAATAAAATATTGACATATATTGCTAAAAATCTGATGACTTGCAATAACATATTGATATAAATTGCAAAATATTTGATAATTACCAATAAAATATTTATATAAATTGCGAAATATTTGATAATAAACAAAAATATTGATAAATTGCAAACTATTTGATAATTAAAAATTAAATATTGATATAAATGCCGAAATATTAGATAATTATCAATAAAATATTGACATATATTGCGAAATATTTGATAATTACCATTAAAATATTGATATATACAGCTAAATATCAAATATCAATAGCATTGTGATGTTTGAAATAAAGTTGTATATGGTCTTAGAATAGTCTTTTATCTAGGATATATTTAAACATGAAAGTTGATAAATAAATATATGTTTTTACAACCAGAATTTAGTTTATTATATCTTAGCATTTTGGTGTTGATTAATAACAAAACAAATTTGTTTTCTTCTTCTTGGTAATTATTGTTTTGGTGCCACTTTGGTAGTCAATTTTTTTTACTAATATTTACAGTAGATAATCATTATTTATAATTTAATTAATAATATTTCTGCACTATTTGTGTTTCCGAACAGTGCATACATCAGGGAAGTGCATCATCTTCATCATCATCATTAGCAATCATTCATTTTTTGGGGGGAGAAACGAGGGATCAGCTCGGTCAGTAAACATGTGGAGAGACGTCACGCTGCTGTAAATCTTCACATGTAATGTATGACAGGCCATCGTGCTTTACCGCCCAACTGCTTTAAGGCCACAAAACTATTAAACAAATAATCAAAAGTCGGCTGTGAAGAGGCAGCGAGTGGGAGTTGTGCAGAGTGTAATAGCTTTAATCTGTCTGTTGTTTGTCTCATGGGCATTAAACACCATCTTGATATGAGAGAGACTAGAGAGCACACAGAAGGGGGTCCTCATAATATTTAATAGGTCATCAAAAGGAAATGGGAGTTGACTGCTTGACATTTGCCGGGATAGTTAGGAGAAACCCCAGGAGTTGTCACATGACTCATTACCGGAGCCGACTTGGATTCAAAGTGAATGTATGGTGGAAGAATAATCATCCTGCAAATCTAGCCACGGCAGAAACAGGCCTCATTAACTGGCATGATTCTTGTTTCTCTTTCAAATGACACGACGATTGCGGCTTCAGTCTCTAAAGTCAAGAGTCAAGATGATTCCAAAGTTAGTCCGTTGTTATCGTATCAGTCAGATCTGGTGGAGAACTGAGGGGTTCAGACCTTAAAACTCAAGTTAGGGATCGTATCTCGCAGCAGATATGAGATTAAAGATTAAAAACAAATAAGATGTAACATTTTTTGGAAGTAAAAAAACCTTTAAATAAAGCTTTTAAAATAATATTCGTGTTTAAAAATGCCCAGTTTAAAGTGTCTGATTAAATAACCTAATTAAAACATACATATAAAGTAAAAATGCACAATATAAAAAGAGTGTGATTAAAATGACATTTTAAAAAATATATTTCTTTGTATTTCACTTGTAAAAATGTATAATATAAGGTGAATAATTAAAAAAACCACTTAAATAATTAATACAAATTAGAAATGTATAGTATAAATTGAATTAGTTGTAATAACCTAATTGAAAAGTATATACATATATATTGAAAATGTATAATATAAATTGTTTAATTTAAATAACCTAATTACAAAATAGGTATAAATTAAAAATACATGATATAAAGTGTCTAGTTTAACTTAATTATTAAAGAATAAATATAAATTGTTAAAAAATATGTAAAGTTTATAGTTTAAATAACCTATTGAAAATGTATATAAATAAAACGTGCACTATGTAAAGTGTATGATTTAAATAACCTAATTGAAAAAATATACAAATAAAAAAATAAAATAAAAAAAATAACACTATATTGAGTATTTGGTTAAATTAAATAAATGACTTAAAATGTGAGAAAAGTCACAAACCATTAATTAAACAATAAAAACAAACAACTTAACTTAACTTAAACAAAAGCTGACCTCAGTTTGAAGGATGAGGGCCGCAACTGGCCCCCAGGCCACACTTTTTTTTTTTTTTTTCCAATTTTTTTGATTGTACACATACTCATGTCACAATTATATTCATTATAAGACTTTTTGTGTTTTTATTCAATTACAGCTGATTCAGCCTCATTACAGCAGGCTCGTCCAGTTCCATTGCTCTTTATATTCTTATCCAAGGATTTTCTTTTTTCAACAATTAATGTAAAATTCTCAGATTCTTTTAACACCAACGTTGAAACATAATATGAAGTTTCTCGGGTTGAACTTGTGTGTAACGTGTTGCTAAGAACCAGTAAGTAAGTCACAGGATGCTGCCACAGTCGGGCTCGTCTCCTCGTTCATTACGCTGTAATTGGACATGATTCTGGTTCAGGAGCCGGCGTCAGATTCCTCGGAGGCGCTGAAGGTGATGATGGCGGCGCAGCAAAGAGCACTTCATCTGTCTTGTAATTGCAGCGAGCAGACGGCAGGGCTGCGTGTGCGAACGACATTAGTCACCAGACGTGAACAATAGGAGACACGTTGTGTTTGTGCACATCCATCTGCACGTGCGCTGAGAGCTTTTGTGTGTTCCTGATGTGTTTGTGCGCGTGTGATCTGAGGCTGTGTGTGTCCACGAATCGCCATGCTAATGTGTGTGTGTCTGTGAGAGTTTTTTTGTGTGCGTGTGCTCGGGTGTGTGTGTGTATGTGTGTCCGTCTGTGTTTTTGTGAGCGTGACCATGCTTGTGTCTGTGCTTGCTTCTGTGTGCGCGTTTTTTGTGTGTCCCTGTGATTTTGTGTCTGTGCTGTGTGTGTGTCTGGGTGAGTGTGTTTGTTTGTATGTGTGTGTTAATACATTTGTGTGAGCCTGTGTGTGTGTCTTTGTGTGTGTGTGTGAGGGTGTGTGTGTGTGTGTGTGTATTTGAATGTGTGTGTCCTTGTGAATATTTGTGTGTGTTTGTACATGTGTCTTGCTGTGTGTGTCCATGTGAGTATTTGTGTGTGTTTGTACATGTGTGTTGCTGTGTGTTTACATGTGAGTATTTGTGTATGTGTACATGTGTGTTGATATGTGTGTGTTGTTGTTTACATTTTGTGTGTGTGTCTAGGTATGTGTGTGTACATGTGTATGTTTTTGCATGTGTGTGTCCTTACGTGTATGTGTCCGTGTTTGTGTGTGTATGTGTGTCCATATGATTATTTGTGTGTGTTTGTACATGTGTGTTGGTGTGTGATTACATGTGAGTATTTGTGTATGTTTACATGTGTGTTGATGTGTGTGTGTTGGTGTGTGTGTTGGTGTGTACATGTTTGTTGTGTGTGTCTAGGTATGTGTGTGTACATGTGTATGTTTTTGCATGTGTGTGTCCTTGCGTATATGTGTTCTTGTTTGTGTGTGTATGTGTGTCCATGTGAGTATTTGTGTGTGTTTCTACATGTGTGTTGGTGTGTGTGTTGGTGTGTACATGTTTGTTGATTTGTGTGTGTGCCTAGGTATGTGTGTGTACATGTGCATGTCTTTGCATGTGTGTGTCCATACATATGTGTGTGCATGTGTTGTGTGTGTGTCCATGTGTAAGTGTGTGCGTGTGAGTGTGCGCCGTGTACATGTGTGTGTTTGTGACGGCCCTGCTTCTCTGGGCTATTCAGACAATTTGTAAGGCCGGCTGTTGAAGACAGGCCTCGGCCTGTGGAACAGCTGGAGCCCCTCCATGATTGATCAACGCAGCAGCAAGAACTTCATCTCCTCCTGAATGAAGACAAAGACCCCTCAGCCAGTGTGTGTTACGCCCGCCTGTCGTTAAGTGTGGACCGCAGACTGGCTCTGGTCCTCAGCTGGGGGAGTCAGGACGCCAAGAGGGGCGGTCAGCTCCCAAACTAATTACCATCTTATGACAAAACGCTGCTTTTGTTGCTGTTATATAATTGATTTACCTTTCAGGGGGAGATCATTATGGAGTGGAGGGGCTGCAGAGAAAAGAGGTGAAGAGGGATCAACAGTCACTCACTAACATGAGAGCAGACACACGTGGTGATGGACTCCACATCTCGTGACCTAATACTTGTTTAGAATGTCATTTCTTTGCTCAAAAAACAGTTTTATTTTCCTGGAAGAGACATGGAACAAAAAATCTTCCTCATATTACACGATGCCAAAAATCTTAACAATTTTATCAGGATTTTTTCATATTTACAGAATAAAATATACACGTTTCTCATCATTTTTTCAGTCTAATAAGATCATATTAATTCCTGTCTTTCTTGTAAAAATCATTTTAAAGGACAAATATGTATCTTTTAATCATTTTGTATTTTAAAAATACATAATAATTATATGTTATTAAAGATAAATGGAATTGATCTGTTTTAAATTAATTAAATGTAAAAAAGATAAAAAACAACTTGTGTCCACTTTGACGTATTTACTATATTGATCATTTCATGTTTGTAATGATTTAGTTAGAAATTCCTTAATTTCTGGTTCAGTTAAATTTTCCTCGTGACTAATCTTTTGTGTCTGCGACACTTTTGTCTGAAATGTGTATTTTTAGAAAACCTGACTACCTGGTGACCCTGCACTCCAGGAAAGTTGGATTCCAGTTGTTAAAAAAACACACAATATTAAAATGATATTAATAAATGTTTGTATATAAATTAAAATGATTTTATTTAAATTGATCTTAAATCATAATTATAATATCTGCAGCGACCATCATCATATTACAATAAAATGTGTGTCTGTGTGTGTTAGCGTGCTTGTGTGACTGTATCCACATGTGTGTCTATGTGTTTGCGTGCATGTGTGTGTGCGTCTATTTGTGTGTGCGTTTGTGTGTCCTAGTGAGTGTGTGTCCTTGTGTGTGTGTGCATTTGTGTGATCATGTGTGTGCCCTTGTGTGTGCGTGTCTGTGTGTGTATCCATTTGTGTGTGTCAAGATGTGTGTGTCTGTGTGTTAGCGTGCATGTGTTTGTGTCCATGTGTGTATAGGTGTGTGTGTCTGTGTGTCTATGTGTGTGTTTATTAATTTGTGTGTGTGTGTGTGTGTGTACTAGCATGTTTGTGTTTGTGTCCATGTGTATGTATAGGTGTGTGTGTCTGTGTGTCTATGTGTGTGTTTATCAATTTGTGTGTGTGTCTGTGTGTGTACTAGCATGTTTGTGTTTGTGTCCATGTGTGTGTATAGGTGTGTGTGTCTGTGTGTCTATGTGTGTGTTTATCAATTTGTGTGTGTGTCTGTGTGTTAGCATGTTTGTGTGCGTCCATGTGTATATGTGTGTTTGTGGCCCTGTGTGTTTGTGTGTTTCCATATATGTGTGTGTTTGTGTGTATGTGTGCTTGTACATGTGTGAGCTTGCTTGTATGTGTGCTTGTGTGTGCATGCTTGTGTGTGAGTGCTTGTCTGTCTGTGTTTCTGTGTGTGAGTACATTGTGTGTGTGCTTTTGTGTGCATGCTTGTGTATTTGTCAATGTGTGTGTGTGTGTGTGAAGACAGATCATCATAATATCTCCAGTGATCATCATCATATTCAAAATAAAAGCTCCATCTCCAGAGAACGGCGTTGAGCCGCGCGTGACCTTTGACCTCCAGCATGAAACGCCTCTGAAATCATCATCAGTTTCAAATGATCAGCGCCTGGTATTGATCAGATATCAACAGTTCCCACACACACAGACACATTTTAAAGGGGTCCGTTGCTTCGGCATCGTAAACTTTTGGTTACTTTGTGACCCGTGCAGGAGCAGGTCAGTGAGTCACATCAGGACCGGCTCTCTCAGCGACGGTGCCGTTATATTAGTGCAGAGACTTCACATCCATCAATATACAGACGTTTAATTCATTAAAATTACATGTTTTTAATCGATAATTGCAAGTTTGACATCTATTGTTGTTTTAATTGAATCTGTTTATAAATATATTTTTTTTACATTTTGTGATTAGAAAAAAAGAGATAAAGTAGTTTTTGCGACCAGACTAAACACTAAAGGACACAAATGTCAAACGTATTAAAGTAAAGGTTGATTCATGCGACTGAAGATCGTCTCAACTTTCTTTGTTCCTCCGTTGTCGCTTTAAGAACATCCATCCTTGACCTAGTTAATGGCTTTTGTGCTCAAATTGAAAAGTTTTCAGTCGCTAAGTGAAATATATGGCGCTGCCTTCAGTCCGGAGAATCGGCCATTGTTCCGTTTTTAATTCCGAACTCCATCCCAGACACATCCTCCTCCTCCTCCTCGACGCCACAGAGTGCTGCCGGAGATTTCATCTGCCAGCGCAGACGATGAATGAGTGAATATTGATGAAGATATTTTTGGTGTTTTTGTTGTGGTGGAGGTGGAGACAAGGCGAGCGGAGCAGAGAGGAGGCGCCTCTGGGATCCCCGGGGAGTGAGGAGCCCCTCTCCATATTCAGAGTGTGCCCCGTGAAGTTCACCGAGAGATATCAATCTCACTTTGAGGCTCTGGGCCTTCATTTGTTTGTGAGAGATGTGCAGCGTCGCTCACACGACTCTGACGATTCTTCAAGTCCCACTTACAGTATGAGACACACTCACACAAACACTCACACACACACAAACACTTTTTGACTCACACACACACTCAAACACATACACACACTCACACACACACACTCACAAATACACTCACACACTCACAAAAATACACTCACACACCAACACACTCACAAATACACTCACACACTCAGAAAAATACACACACACCAACACACCCACAAATACACTCACACACACACAAATACTCTCATGCACACACTCACAAACACTTATACACTCACAAACACTTATACACTCACACACTTACACACACTCTCACACACCTACTCTCACAAATACACTCACACACACACTCTCATGCACATGCAAACACACACAGTTATACACACATTTTCATCAGGCACACTCACAAACACACACACAATCACACATAGACACTAACACACACACTTACAAACGATTATACACTCTCACACACACACAGGCACACACACACACTAACAAACAATTATACACTCACACACACACTCTCATGCACATGCAAACACACACACTTATACACACGTTCACAAACACGCACACTCACAAACACACACACAATCACACATAGACATACACACACACACACACACGTCCTCACACACAGACATGCTCACACCCACACACACCTACAAACACACACACACACTTACACACACACACACACACACACACCTACACACAAACACATGATTCATGACAGAATAGAGAAGATTTTTGTTTTACCATCAAATTAAGAGAAGAATAAATATTTAAATCACTGTTTTGGTCAATTTCATCAAAAATGTGGACTTATTTATTGTTTTATTATTTTATATTATGGTTATATTAATTGTATTATTGTTTTATAACTTTTGTTCATATGTGTACTGTACGTTTTAATATAATGTGTGAATTTTCAAGGTTTATATTGTCTTATCTTAAAACTTCTCTCAGTCCAGCTGCCTCACTTTGGTACTCACGCAGTGTTTTCCAAAAAATAAAGCTGATGGAGCAACAGACACAGTCTTTAAACTCTGATTTAGTATTTATACCTTGAATCTTCAAATGTAGAAAAGGAGCCAGGGCCTTCAGTTATCAAACTCTTCTATTGTGGAAACAATTACCGGCCTCAGTCCAGATGGCAGACACCCTCTCTTAGGACTGACCACTCTCTCTGGAACCTGACGCCTGACACTGTTCTCTCTTCTCCCTCCCAGCTGGTCAGAGCAGAAGAAAGTCCAAACTAAGTCTGGTTCTAGTTGAGGTTTCTGCCTGTTAAAGGTTTTTACCAGCAATTGAGATTCCCTGAGACTTTTTCTCTCTTTTCTTACATAATTGTATTTAAACTATAAAGCGAATGACACTTTGACGCCTGTATTATCTCAGGGTCAAGGTGACCCGAAGGCCAGAAAACAAATGTGTTTGTGCTACCCCCTGTGTTGTCTCTGGGTCAAGGGGGACGAGCTCCCTGGCTTCCATAAATACAGACGCAGTGGTGGAGGTCGTTCATCTTGACCCAAAGACAATACAAGGGATAAAACAAATACATTTGCTTTTTCGGGCTTCCGGGTCACCTTGACCCAGAGACAACACAAGGGTTAAATAATTACATTAAATCTTCTCCATCATAACCATCTACCCTAAGACTACACGCTGAGACGGCAGAGGGGTCATGTGATCCCATATGAAGTGCGATCAACAAATCCTGGAATTTCCTTTTATTTTTCTGAGTCGCTCCTCACACAGCGTCTCATTCTGAGGTCAGATGTGATAATCATGATCAGATGTAAGAGAGTCATTTGAGGCAAACACATGTTGGATTGCCACAGTGGAACATTACACGGCTGCTGTGTGTGTCGGTTCTAAGCTGCTGACAGAACAGCGACCGGCCCGGTAATGACTGTAAGAAGCAGAAATAATTACACGCAGCATCCACACAAACACGACTATTCCTCACATCGATGAGCTCCTCTCTCCCTCCAGCTCTCACCCGGCTGTTGCATGAACTCTTTATTCTGATGTACAAATAAATGTTCAAACTTCACTCATGTTCTACTCATCCTCATGTCGACTAAGGGTTGGGATAATTTTCAGAGTAATCTGTTCCTTTTTAGAGTTATAAACAAAAATATTTAATCATTTTAATGTAGCGACTGGAGCTCAAGTCAATCTTAATCCAAAAAGACACTTAAAAACATCCAAATGCCTCCATACTGCTCGTCTGTAACGTCCATCTTGTATTGAAGCCTTAACATAAGGAAATGTTATGAAAAAAAATCTTGTTTATTTTAAGTTTTTTCGTAGCGGCAGCTCGCAGTCTCTTAGCTCCAGCTACAAGTTTATCCTCATTGAAACGTGCAGGATTTACGCTGATGGCCTGGCTAAAAAGAAGCCTAAAGTGTTTGACTTATTTAAGTTTTTTTCTGAAAAATGTCTAATGTCGAGGCTTCTGTACAAGATGGACGTCACAGTCGAGCAGTATGGAGGTAGTTGGATGTTTTTAATTGTCTTTTTGGACAAAGATTAAGTTAGCCTAGCATCTAGCATAGTAGCATCCGCTAAAAACAAGTTTAAGATGTAGACTTGTTTAATATTTTTCTGAGAAAATTCCTAATGTTGAGGCTTCAATTCAAGATGGACGTCACAGACGAGCAGTATGGAGGTATTTGGATGTTTTTAAGTGTCTTTTTAGAAGGAAATGAAGCTAGCCTAGCAGCTAGCATAGTAGCATCCGCTAAAAAACTGTTTTAAATAAAGACTTGTTTCATTTTTTTCTGCACAATTCCTCATATTGAGGCTTCAATTCAAGGAGGACGTTACAGACGAGCAGTATGGAGGTATTTTTAAGTTTTGCTTTTTGGACAAAGACAACTGAGCTCCACTCGCTACATTAAAATGAACAAACATTTTTGTCTATAACTCTAAAAAGGAACAGATTACTATGAAGATAAACCCCAAACCTTAGTCGCCATGAGGGTGAGTCAAATTCTTTTTAAAAGTGTGTTCGTTGAATATATTTTATTTCAATAGATAACAGACGGACCTCACACGTGTATGTTCTGAACCTCTTTTACCAACACTGTTGTTTGCAGGTGATGTTCTGGCCTCGGTCCAGTCGACCCCTCAGCTGGACTCCATGCATCCTCGTCTGAGTTGGAAACTCCGGAGAGACTACGGAAGCTGCACACGTGTTTACCAGCATCATCTCTGCCGTCGACAGAGGAACGCGACTTATCTGATCCGGGATCTGCTCATTAAAGGTGTACCGCCATAAACAACCTCCATCCCTTCACCTCTGCTGCTAATGAGAAGCTCTAATCTGCCATCATGTTAACACCGAGGTCTAATTTGTGCATCTTTGTTTCCTACACAGCTCACAGCGGTTGATGGATATCCAATAAGAGTTCCTGCTCCTCTGACACATCGCGGAGGCTGGCGGGGAAGTACGCCTTAAATTAATTAACAGCGGACCTCTTGTAGCTGCTCACTTCTGTAAACAAACACTTTAATAAGAAGTAATTAATTCAATCTGCCAAGCTCTGCCCCTCCTATAGATCTTCCCTCGTCCTTCCTTCTCCCCCTTTAGAGACACCAGCTCTCAAAGAACATTGGACAACACACAGAAAACGCAATATAATTGTAGTTAATATAAGAATAACAAAACAGTGAGAATTAAATAAAGATAGAATACAAAATAATCCAAGTGAAAAACATTTAAAAGTGACTTTTGTGCAAGATTACATACTGTTCATACATCAGTGTGTTGTTTGGATAAAGTAACACCCAAATAAATGTCCTTGCTTGTCATCAATTAGATGAAAAAAAAAGTAGTATTACATTTGAAAAAAAATGTAAAATAAAGTATATATTTTTTGTACCGAACCCTGATTTAATTTTTGTATTATTTTTATTTTATTTTCCGAGTACTTTCCTCTCCCATTGCAAAATGACAGACGACATGACTCTTGACGAAGTAGTAACTGCTTTCATTTGTTTTTAAATCAAAATATGTCCAAACATAAAGATAAACTTGCAACTGTATCCTCTCATCCTCAGTCATCCCTGGGATTTCAATGTTCAATTAGGGAGGACGGAATGACTGCTGCCATCCAGCGGCTGGGAGTTTACGGCAACACAAAAATAAACAAATGGTGTGAATATTTGGGAAAGTAATTGTAAAAAAATATATTTTATTTTACACACATGGATCTATTTTATTAGTTAACTATAAAACTAAAAAATACTGTGGTAACACATAAAAAATGAAAAATTACATTCGGAAAAAAATTGAAAACTACAGTTTACAGACATGACATGACATGAAAAAAATAAGAAAAAAAAGAGTTGTTTGTTGCCACAAAATAATTAAAATCCTTCAATTTATTAATGGCAGATCTTCTATTTTATGACATCAGCCAGTGTCGCTCATGGATCAATCAAACGGTTCTGGACCCAAATCCCTGGGTTTGAGCCATGACTTTGTCATTTTAACAAGAGTATTTTTTAAATCTTTTGTGATGCAGCTATCTAAAAATGCTGATTTTAGCCACAGTAAAATACATTGTTTTGAGGGATATATTTTAGACAATATTTAAACTCTGACATAATTGAGTTAATTCTGAACAATGGTTTACCACGATTTGTTAGACTAGAAGGTAAATATTACATTCTATTTTCTTTAAAAATCGGAATGTACGACTTATTATTTCGTGGTCACAATTGGTTTTGTACAACATTTATTTTTATTTTAAAAGAGGTAAATGTACGATTATTTGACGTGCGTGAATCTCTAGATTTTATATTTCATACAAGGTGAAAGATATAAGCTGCAAATGTAACTTGGCACTTGTGAGGAATGGACCAATAAATGGCACGTTGCTCCCACTCTGCCCGCTCTAATAGCTTCTGGGTTCTGCCGGTGGGGGAACAAAAAGGTACCGAAGCCTCTTGGGCTTCTTTTTGAGCAGCTGCAATGAATAATGTTTGCTCTGACAGATAGTGAAAAATGTTGTGTTTTTTTTGACACCCAATACACTAGATTTGTCCACCGTGTGTGTTTTTGTCATAAATTCCATGCTACAAGAAAATATTTTACTTAAAAATATATTTTTACCAAACGAAACTAGGGTCACATTGTTGCTCATATGATACATTATAGCATTTAAGTTGTTGAACTGTATAGCGTGATTTGACACAAACATTTGAGGAACAAAATGTTTTTATATATATTTTATTATTTTATGCAAATGTTAAATTGAAAATATTTTTCTTTTTTTTAACAAAAAATACAGACAAGTAATATTTGTATTAGGGCTGTGTATTGACAAGAATCTGGTGCTGTGAATCACGATACACTTGCAACGATACGAAAAAATGTAATACTAAAAGAACAACAACATATTTGTAGTATTTTCCGAGTACTTTCCTCTGGCATCACAGGATTTTCAGACCAAATGAGTCTTAACGAAATCTTAACTGCTTTGATTTGTTTTGAAACCAAAATGTCCAAACATCAGCTTTAAAAGCTGCTGGAGTCAACTGTATCCTCTCGTCCTCAGTCATCTCTGGGATTTCAATGTCCAATTAGGGAGGACAGAATGAGTGTTGCCACATAAAACACATAAAACACAATGTAAACAAAACAAAATAAAAAATAATATTTATATATAATTTGCTTTATTTTTTTATTTATTTAAATTATCTATGCTGTCGACTATCGTTCAAGTATCTTGGAAAATAATATGTTATACGTTATATCACCATACCAATATTTTATTAAAACCCTAATTTGTAATATATGTTAACATTAATATTTGAAATAAGAAGCATTTTATTGACTCTGGCCTTTTGAGGTTCAATAAATCTGTTATTAACAGATTAGAACACAACTGGGATTTTATCCTGAGGCCTTCTGTGTTGCGATAATAGATGTTTTGACGAGAATATTTATTTTTCATTTCAAACACGTGCTGATAAATCCTCAAATGATCTCCAGCGAGCGGTTCTACCTTCATCAGAGATGGGAAAAGGTTGCACGAGTTTATGGAAATCCTCATCGGCAGGGACGGGGATTCGGGCTCAAGGGGCATCGCTGCACAGGTAAGCTGCTTTTCAAGGGGTTCATGGAAATCCAAAAGTCCAAAAGTCAATTACTGGGGCATCTCAAGCGTGTGTTACTGAAAGAGTCTGATGTTTTATTGAAGAGAGGCTTTAATTCATCAGCTCTCCTCTCCTTTTCATGCAGTTCTGAGAGGTCGACGAGGCACCTCCTCCTGATGGCCAGTGTCATATATCACACAAACATACAGAGAGGGAGAGAGAGAGGGAGGGAGAGAGAGAGAGAGAGAGAGAGAGAGAGAGAGAGAGAGAAGGAACTCTAATGCCCAAAAACAACTCTCAGGTGGTCTGCTTCACTTCACTGACCAGACCATTACCGGCTACACACATGCTAGCTCCTCAACACAGACCACACAGCCTAAACAAGACAGTCTTGTTCATCAAGGAAACACTCGAGAATAATACGTACAAATGACACCCACCACAGAAAAGGCTCTATTCCTCCGGAGGGATGCTTTGTCAGGTCACAAGACACAATCACAAGCAAAGCTTTATTTAGAGTTTAAAATGTTTCCATGTGTTTATGGGTTGAAAGAGGAAACTTTTAATTAAATTAATTTCTAATATAAAACACAGCTTAATCCAGTCTAAGAGTTGAAGCTCCTCCATCTCTGGAAGGTTTCCTAGAAAAATTATTTATTTGGAAACTTCCAAAAGTAAGAGTCAATTTTCAAGTATGTATTTTAACACAAACCAAAGCGCTTCTTCAAGTCCCATGATGCACTGCAACACAGGCAGAATGAAGTTGAATCATTTCCACCTTGTTAATGAATCAATGTAGCTTGTTGGAAAGACAAATATGAAGGTTATTCTTCTAGTTAATCTCCATTCTCTCCATCCCTTCACCCTCCCAGTCGGTCACAGCAGGAGGCAGTCAACGCTGAGTCTGGTTCTGCTCGAGGTTTCTGCCTGTTTAAAAGAAAGTGTCATTATGTGATTCACTTATTGTTGATTCGCTGGGACCAGTTTTTTCTTTTCTCCCATATAGTCTTACTTAAACTGTAAAGTGTATTTTATGGAAATTAAATGTTGAAACGTTTAATTTGTTTTTTTAATAATTAAGTTCAATCATTTGCATATTGAAATGCTGAATTTTTGTATTTAATAATTTAATTCTTTTTTTTTCTTTTGAGTCACTGAATTTAAAAAATTGCATTTTTTTTTATCTTTCTACGCAAATCCTTTAACATCAGAAAACCCAGATTGATCGTCAGATGCAATATAATATTTTTTTTTAACTTCAGACGTGAAATTAATTGGATACATTTTCAGGAAAATAACTAAATTGTTGTGTCATTTTTAACACATGATCAGCTGATTTTTTAATTTAATCGTATTAAATTGGTCAACCAAAATCAATTCAATTTATTGAATACAATTATTCTAAAAATGATTGGATGCTTAAAAAAAATACAACAATAAACAATTATGAAATGTTAAATTCAACCGTTTAATACACTGATCAACGTCCAAAGTCTTGAGACGACACTTTAAATAAAATCGAATTGTTTTGTATCATATTTTTTTTTTCTCATTTATTGACAAAACAAATGATTAAGAAACTAACAAAGACCAGCCTGAGGTCACATGCTTGCCTTACATTTCCATAAATGCTTTCATACTTATTAACAATGAAAACCAGGTTTAGTTGATGAAACTATATGAAATGAATATTGTTTACCATTGACACAACTGCCCAGAATAATAATAACCCACATTCTCCATGAAGTAAACCCTACATGTCTCTCACACTCTGACTCTGGCGAGCAGCTACTCTATAACGCTCCAATTTCTGTCTGCCGCTCTTTGCTTTATTCCACTAATCAGCCGCTACAGTGCGACTATGAAAACAGATGAAGTCCTTCTCTCTCTAATGTCTCCACAGCTGGAATTAAGACTCATGGTGGTGTTGCCCACAGTGCAGCAGGCAGACAGCTTATTTTTCCACAGTGATTAGCCAAACTGTGCTGCTCATATACAAATGGAAATAGGATGTGCATGAGTGTCCCTCTCCGCTTACCCTCGCTCTCCCATCTGTCAAGACAATAGATTTTAATCTGTAATCCATGAGCAGCCATTGAATACTGGAGAATTACAGATTACAGATGTTTTACTTTGTTGTCCTTTTTTTTTTTTTCTTTTCCCGTCACCTTCTGGCCGCTGCTGTCTGTCGCGACGCTCAAAGGTGTTGCTCTCGCCGACACCGCCGTGAGGACGAACACTCCAACCACACACTGTCGTTCTGTGCCATCATAGCGCCATATGACACTGTCATCATTTGGTAATTAAACCCGTGCTGGCTTTAAATATGAAAAGCTGGCAAGAGCTGATGATGATGATACTGGCTGTCGCTCAGCCCAGATTTCCAATAAACCATCCAGACACCAGGCAGGAACCATATTGACTCCTTCTTCCTGTTTTATCTGGGAAATAAAGGACGTCATGGATCCTCACAGGGAGAAATGTGATTTATTTCTTTCATTAGAAACATTTTAACAGAAGATTAGGATGAGTTTTATTGATTTTAATCTTAATCTCAAGTAAAAATATATATATATATAGAAATGGTTCACCCACTCATTTTCTACTCACCACTGACTAAGGGTTGGGATTATTTTCAGAGTAATCTGTTCCTTTTTAGAGGTAATAGACAAAAATGTTTGTTCATTTTAATGTAGCGACTGGAGCTCCGTTGTCCTTATCTTCATCTTCATTCAAAAAGACACTTAAAAACATCCAAATACCTCCATACTGCTAATCTGTGACGTCCATCTTGTATTGAAGCCTCGACATAAGAAAAAAAAAATTGTTCATAAAAAAATATTTATTTCAAGGTTTTTTTTAGGCCGTTAATAATTAATCTTGCTCTCTGACACTTGCAATGTGTTTCAATGAAGAAACACTTCAAACAGGAGCTGAGAGATCTGGAGCTTCCGCTAAAAACAAACTAAAATATAGATTTATTTAAGGTTTTTCTAAACAATTCTTCTTGTCGAGGCTTCAATACAAGATGGACGTTACAGTCGAGCAGTATGGAGGTATTTGGATGTTTTTAAGTGTCTTTATGGACGAAAATGAAGACTTTAACTGTTAAAAAAAAAGGTAGAGATAAACTTTTTCTTTTTCCTCTGAATGAGAGGAGGAGGAGTGAGAGATGGTGAGGATGAAGGAGGACACTTAAATCAATGTTCAGTCCATGAGAAAGTGGGAAAAAAAAACATTGGTGGAGGAGTGGGTGTGAGCCTGGTCTTCACTAACTATAGTTCCGGGCTGAGCTGCTACTGCTGACCACTGTAATGGACTACACACTCTAATAACACCTCCTGACAAAAATCACTCCTCTCAGGTTTCAATCTGTGGCTGCTGCGTGCCCGCGGTCATAACCCTTAAATGTGGTGAGAGGCTCAGAGAGGAGTCTGGGCTCCATTACTGACAGTCGCCTCAGATATATGGTTGTTTAAAGGGTCTCAATTTTGGTGCCTCCCTTTTGGATGTTGCTGCGTGAGCGTCACATGATCACCACAAACATCAGCAGTGGAAGACTTTGAAGCTTGAGATAAAAACTTTTTTTTAACCCTTATTCATCTCAGGGTCAAGGTGACCCGACGGCCCAAATACAAATGTGTTTCTGGTATCCCTTGTGTTGTCTCTGTTCACCTTGACCCATCGTTGTCGGGCCTTCGGGTCACCTAGACCCTGAGATAACACAAGGGTTATCGCCAAACTTAATTGTGGCCTTTGGGCCAATTCAGTCTGAGCACTTATATATTAGTAGTTATTCATCTTATTCATATATTACTATATTTCTCTTTTACTCAATATCCTACAGTAACATTTTTAGTTGCAGATAATTCTATTAATTTAAGTTTCATCTTGTTAGACTCTGACAGTATTATTTGTTTTGTCAACTCAGTGATCACATTAAGTTTTTAGAAATAATTGTTATATTATGTTAATATACAGAAATAATTTAACATTAAAAATCAAATAGAATAGAAGAGAACACAAAAAAAATGTTTACGTCAACAAATAAGGAACTGCAAATTGGGTGTAGTCAGCAATCTGTTCATTTAAATTAATATAAATAAGTCTCTGAATTCTTTTATAATTTTTTTTTCCTGTAGTTGCCACATCAAGACCTTTATCCATCTCCATAATCCTTCATTTTGAGGTCATCCTTGTCTTCATTTACTGTAGCCATTAACCATTGGTTGTCTCTTCTTTTTCTGGTATCTCCAGCACTTTTCTTTCTAATATAGTTATTTTTGTTCTAATCCTTTTTGAATAAATAAATAAAAATATGAAAGTGAGATACTGAGAGGATGACAATAAACACTAGAATATCACTTGTAAATGTATCATTACTAAAAGTAAAAATAATAACTTTCATATATGACTGCAAAATAATGTTTTTATATCAACAAACTCATACAAATCCTTTTTTTTCAATGCAGACATGTAGATACATCCCAGTCGCACATGATCTGAGAGGAAACTTGAGGTTTAACAATGTGAGTCGAAACAAAAAACTCTAAAGCAGAGTATAAACCTTACAAACTGGAACATTAACAGATGAATAACCAGTAAAAATGCAATATTACAATATCCACAAGGACAACAGAGCGTGGTAAAGCAATAAAAAGACAACATTAAAAGATTATAGCTTCTCTATCGGCTATTTAACAAACACTTGCCATTATAAGACTCTTTTACTACGCTTGAAGTTGAGAAGTGGCAATAAGGTCGCCACTGGACCAAAGACCAGTAATGGATATTGCACAAGATTTGACTTATAAAAGTCTGCTCTGGAGATAAAACTCTGCTTTTAACCAGCTGGATCCTGACGGGGTCTACAGTTGATGGTAAATGGACAGTGTGATTGAATTAGCTGAAATAAAGAGATAAATATCAACAATTAAAGCCAGAGTTTGTTTCTTTATTTTTTTTAATAAGTCTTGGAACTTTTTGAGTCGGAGGGATTCATCGAATCGTTTCAGATAATGTTATTTAGATGTATGTGCGAGATATAAACAGCTTGAATTAAAGATATATCACATATCATATTTAGTTATTTGTGTATATTACTCATTTTAACCTTTTTTTTACTTATTATATTTTTGTTTTTTAATCATATTTTTTTTCATCATCAATTCATTTACTTCCAAATATCCCATTAGGTCTCTGGGACTGAAGCATATCCCAGCTACTCTGGGTGAAAAGGAGGGGACACCAAATGTCTTCTATGAGTATTCATTAACTCTAAACCAAAAAAAGAAATTTCATTCTCCATTCTAATAGATTTTTTTTCCCTCTGGTTGTATATGTGACATATTTATCCAATATTCAATTGCACCCAAAATGTTTTCAATGTATTTATTTATTTATTATTATTATTATTATTATTATTATTATTATTATTATTATTATTATTATTATTATTGTTATTATTATTATTATTATTATTATTATTATTATGTGTTTATTTAATTGTTATCTCTCTTTTATCAAAATATATTATCCATAAATATTATTATTGTAACACAACCGCAAAGTTTTGAATATTTTTCTTTAATTTAGGATTTGACCTATACATTGTTTCTTCGTGTTTTTAAGAAAAAAAAAATTCATTACATTTACTCCTCAAAAAGAAAAGAAAAAAATCCGTTTCAATGAAATCAAAATAATTGAAAGCTTCACTTGCAATTTCAAAATTCTCTACAGGCCTTTTTTTGGGATTCTGAGACTGTTTCTCGTGGTTTTACCATCTCTGCATCACTGGAGCATCCGTGGTTCTTCCCTTTTATTGTTGTCGCCTAAACCGTTTAGTTGTGGATGATCGCTCCAGGGTCGAGGAGAACCAGCGGGGAGAAGCGCGAGGCGCAGCCCGAGACATAGCTTCAGAGGCCGGACACATCCAGTGGGCTGAGTCGGTGAGACGCACCATTAAACAGAAGAGAAGATCCATGATGCTCTAGCAGGTAACAAGTTTGCAGCTTCCTCCTGGTGTTTGTTTACAGGTGTGTCTGCCCGGGAACATCATCCATCCCTCCCTCTCTCTCCCTCCATCTCTCTCTCTCTCCTCCGGTCGCACTAATTCATCCCTCAATCCTGGGCTCGGACGGGAAGATCAATGTGAAAACGCTCGTAATGATCTAATTAATTATAGCAAAATTAAAAGCGAGTACAAAATCAATCTGCGAGTGTGTCGAGGACGAGGACTTAAATTGATATCCATCTGCTCCCGCTGCAAAGCGCATGAATAAGCAATTTAAGGGCACAGCTGATCTCCTGCAGGGTTGCCAGAGTCTGCCCATATGGCAGTGGTCGTCGGGAGACCCCGAAATCATTGGTGGGACGTTCACGGACCTGATGTGACGCTGATGGTTTTTAAAGAGGGAGAAGGAGGAAGACAAACAGACGTGGAAGTGAGATTTCTTTTTTTTATGCTCGTGAAAATGTAAACAAAATGCTTAGTTTTTGGCCTTCAGCTTCAAATGATTAATATTTAACATTAAGATACTTTTAAAAATATATATATATCAACCCAATGTTTGTGGAATTGAATTATTGCTCTATCGTGTTTTTATTGATTATTATTGTATATTGCGTGATGAATTTCAAATAGATCTTACACTAAATACATTTTTTAAATACATTTGAAAAGGCCATTATTTTAAAGCATGTTTCAAACATTAATCAATATTATAGACCTTCCCACATTTTTTTAATTATTATTTTTTATTAATCATAATTGGCGTCTTTTTTCCTTACATTAATTGTTCTTGTAAAACATTTATTAATTTAAGATGTATGTCTTCAAATCGAAAAAAAATGAATTCATGTGTTTAATAAGTAATCGGGTTAAAAATGTTTTAAATGTATTTATATATATTTCATATCACGTTATAAAACAACAATTTAATCATAAATGAAAAATAATATAAAATGCTTCATTAAATCGATGTTATACATGTATATTCTATTTTATTGATAAATAACTATTCATTCATTTTTTTGCCATTTTATGGTAATGTCTCTTATTTTAATTGTTTGTATTTTATTCATCTATTTTTCATTTCATTCGTATTATTTCATTCTTTATTCTGTTATTCCACCAAAAAATCCCTCTTTTGTGTTAACAACAATGGCAATGACAGTCTCCGATTCTGATTCTAATGGAGTAAAAATAAGAACCAACATCTTAGTTATGTGATTAATAAAATAGATACATTTTAAATGACTAAATATATATACCCTATTTCGGTCAATAAAAATTCAGCATAAACATGTTTCCATTAAATAAATAAATAAACAAACAAAAATTTTAAAAAAGCGTTTATCAATATCAACTACTGAATATACGAACCGACGTCACCCAAGGACAACGCAGTGAAGTACGATAATGACGTCATCAGGCCCAGGCTCTTCACTGAAGTCTTCGTTAACCGTTAAAACGATCAGCTCGTTTGTTTCCGTGCGCTGTGACACGATCACGTGACTCTGGAGAAAGAGAGAGGGAGAGAGAGAGAGAGGGAGAGAGAGAGAGAGGGAGAGAGAGGAGGTATGGGGGCAAATCGGGGTGTTGCGGGGAAAATAGCAGCAGCTTTAGGGCAAAAGTGCAGTCACGTGTGAAATTACAGCCCGTGGTGCTACATATTGTACCAGAAGCTCCCAAAATACAGAAGAAGAAAAAAATATTTTAATGTGTCCAGAGGACAACAGCTAGCATCACATGATGATTCAATAACAACAATAATACATTTGTGTCGGGGTTGTCATCATAGCGCCACCTGTGGGAGCAGTACCTCCACCATCTTAGCCTCCTAAATACTAGGATTAAAACTAAACGTTTTCAGATGAGTGTTTGTATTTTTTTATCGATACCACATGAAAAATACTTTTGTGTAACACTAGGTTTTTTGCTTGTGCAGAATATACAGTGTGTAGGGAACAGTATTGTTTGAGGTATTTGTTAACAGCACAGCGGTGGTTAAAGTATAATAAAAAGTTATATTTAATGTAACGTGGATGAAAAAGTATCCGTTTAAGGCGCAGATACCAGACGTTTAAAACAAGTTGATGTACTAGAAGCAAAAGGAATAGCTTATGTAGTAGAAGATGACGTATTTGCGATATAAATTAGGAGTAAAACAAGCAAAAGTATTCATAAAATTAGACACAACGAAGTTGTAGAAGAAGAGCAGTATAATCAGAACTGTTTTTAATTACAGTAGTAGTATGTAGTAGTAGAGAAGGTTGGTTATATTGTTTCAGAAGTAACAGTGTAAGAAGTATTTGAGAAAGTAGAAATGCAGGATAAACACTATTATTGTAGTAATAGTTGAAATGTAGTAGTAAAAGTAATTTAAGTATTGTTATGTAATTGATGCAGTATTTGTATTTGTTATTATTGATACTGTAGAAACAGAGGCACCACAACAGTAATTGCCACGTGAATTTGGTAGTGGGTAGTAGTATAGTACTACAAACTAAGTGTCCTATGCAGTAGTACACGGCAGTCACAGGACTTGTTGAAAATGAGTCCGACTCAGAGCAGCTTCACTTTCCTCATTGTTTTCTAATGGGATTAGTTCAACCGGAAGAGATTAGGAGAATATAATTCAGATACAGTAGCTTTAATCCACAACCTTTGACCTCTGCACCCTGAGCTGCAGCAGCAGCCTCCACCTGCTGGTGTAAACTACTGTGTGAGCTCCATCTACAGGCCCCGGCACACACTGGCGGGGGAGTGAGGGAGGATGCTGGGGGTGAGAGAAGGACCCCGTGGTGTCTGGACACACCGCCCCGGATTACACGTGTACATAAATATGTGCAATTAAATATTAGAGTCAAACTAATCGGTTTATTTATTTATTTTCATAAAAGACGCCTAAAAACATTGCAAAAAAAATAGATATTTAGTGTCGTGACGTTTTTATTAAATATTTTAAACATTAAAAAAGATGTCTTAGGTCGTCAAAATGAATATATAATATATAGACTTGGTGTGTAGATGTAGTAGATTTAAATAGTATATATACAGTATATAAAAAAACTTTATTAATAGGCACAAAGTTTCGAAATTATCAAATAAATGTTATTCAATAATGTGGCCTGAATGACGTCACAGAAACATACAATAAACCCACAATAAAATGAAATAAATTAATAAATAATAAATGTTTTGTTGTCAAAGTAAATAAATAAAATTCAATTTTATTACAAATAAATGATCGGCATACTCGTGAGAAATATAGTCGATTTCGCGTGGTTCTTGTGCTTTTCCTTTGACAATAAAGTAAACAAACGTCCTGGCAAGTGTCTCACCTTTTCATTTCCTTGATGCTCGAGTCAAACTCTCATCATTCCTGCGTCTGTCTCACTGCTCTTCCTGTCTGTCGGATGCAGATCCTCCTTATTTTTTGGGGCTGCGGGGGTTTTTTTTCTTCTTCTTCACGTGGGCGAGTCACAAAGTGTTGGAATCTATTGCCTTTGTCTGACAAGTCATCCATCTCTATGCGAGGGGATCTGTGGGATGTAGGTAGAGGAAGAGGAGGAGGAGGAGGAGGAGAGGAGGAGGAGAGGAGGAGGGGGTGATCTGCAGCTTTTAGAAACAGACACACACTCAGTGGGCTTTCATTCTCAGCTTCATCGTGGAAGAGGAGGGGGACGCAGTCAGCTCTGAGGTGACTCCACGCAGGACACGGATTTCTCTCTCCACCCCCCCTCCTCCTTTCCCCATTTTCAGAAGCGTGGAGACCCCACTTTTGACTCCTCTTAATGTCGTCGCTGGGAGAGCAAATGTAGCCGCGACTGGTGAAGCGGCGGCGGCTCCTGCTCTGCACCTGACTCCCCCCTCCTCCTCCTCAGCGACCACCAGGAGGACAAACTTCCACGCAAACTTGGACTCGGCGCGGACGCTCCTGTGTCTCGCGGCTGAAATTTTGCGCGATCCCCCCGTTTTTCTGCACATTGAACGTTGCACCATCGAGGCGAGACGGCGACCTCAGTCGATTACCTTTCCTTCCTTTGCTATCCGATGGATATTCACTGCAAAGCGGACCCCTTCTCGGCCATGCACCGTGAGTACCCGGAGATAGTTTACTCACCTCGACCCTCAAACACCCGCTTTTAATCCACCCTCTATTAAACGAACAGCTTCAAAGTAGATGACTGAGATCATTGGACTTATTTTTTTTGTTGAATATCTACTAAAATATCTGTGATTTCGGTCCGTTTATTTAAAAAATAAATAACTTGTCAAATGTCTCTATCGCTTCAAACAGCTTTATTTAAGAAAACACATCAAATATAGAAAAATAAATCGATATTGTCTTTTATTTAAAGATTTGATTTCTCAATAATAATTAAAATATTATTTAAAATATTTATATACGTATAACCTGCATTTTAATTAAAGATATATTTCTAAAGCAAAAAATGAAGAACGAGTTTAACGCACTTTACGCTTTAACATTTCTAAATGTTCTATTAAATTATAATTGTTTGAAAATGTAGCGATCATTTTTTTTAAATGAAATTTCGAAATATATAATGTGTAGTAATGAGAAATAATATAATGTAAAAAAAAAAAATCATACAAACGTTGAATCATTAGAATAATTCGGCAAATTCATAATGGGTCACAAACGATGTGACTTAATGTATAAACGTGAATAAATACAACTTTGTAAAGATGTATATATTTACAGCAACGTTTATTTATTCAATTATATTTATTTATTTGCTAGTAAGTAAAAAAAAAAAGGAATTCAATTAAACAGGAGATATTTCTTGTGAATAATGGAAATATAGAATATTGAATAAAATAAAATCGACTTCATGAAAAATATATTTTCTATCTAATAATAACATCTATTGGATCCACGAAAAAATATCTAGAATTTAAAAAACATGATGAAGGTAATTTGGTCGTCGTTTGGGTGTAATTTAACTGCGTTTTCTCCCAAGAGTGTGAGAAGGAAAAGCACCAGTTCAAGCGTTTGTCGCCAGGTGTGACATCACATTTAAATACAACACGGTTATTACCAGAGAATAAAGTCAAAAAAGCGCCTGTTTGCAAATGACCTCTTCATTCTTAGTCGCTCACTTCGGAGTTCAAAACGCGATCAGTCCTCCTCCATTTATGCTGCGTGAAGTCAACCCGCACTTGCGTTTTAAATTATTTATTCTCGCTCATTCTCGCCATCGGCGTTTGTAATATGAGTTATCAAAGCTCGTTTGAATTATTTACGGTAATTGCGCAAGGCAAATTAAACAGGCTGAAACACAATATGGACAACATGTGGGAAGGCTGCGGTGGGAAATGTTGTCAAAATGATCAGTCACACACACACTGTGTGTCATTATTATGGAAGTAGAGATGAAGTGTTTATTAATATATGACTGAGTATTTTATATTTATTCACGCCGTATTTACGCCGCAAATACAATTCAAGTGAATCAATTCTCCAGGCAGGTATGTAATGTTATGCTCTCTCCTGTGCTGCTGTTGTGTCCCACGCAGGGCACGGCGGTGTGAACCAGCTCGGTGGGGTGTTTGTCAACGGCAGACCCCTCCCAGACGTGGTCCGGCAGCGGATCGTGGAGCTGGCCCACCAGGGGGTCCGTCCTTGCGATATCTCCAGACAGCTCCGGGTCAGTCACGGCTGCGTCAGCAAAATCCTCGGCAGGTAAAAAAAAAAAGTGCTCCGTGTGTGTGTGTGTGCGTGTGCGTGTGTGCGTGTCAAACATCAATCTTCTGCAGCTTCTGTCAGGCCATTTTTTATTTTTATATTTTTATATTTTTTTCAACGCAGCAGTTTTTTTTTTGCAAACCAATATTTTAGATCCATCACATGCAGCAGCTTGTCAGGACTAAAAAAAAATCGGCTTCAAATACAAAAATATATTTGTTTTTATTATTATGTTTAAAAATAATAAAACACAAAAATGCACAAAGAGCGCGAAAAGGCCGGACACAAACAGCAAGAGAAGCATAAAAACAGTCGCTTGCAATATTTAATACTCATATAAAATGCATTATTACACTTTTTTTTAGCATGAAACGTTCAATCACCCACGCTTCTTTTTGTTTTCTATTTTTTTTAAAAGCAAAAATGCTGTGAGATAATATTTTGAAATATTTTTTTCAGCTATCAGAAGGCATTTCAGAGGTATTCCATTTCCCACACACTCAATGTTTGTCGCCATTACAGTACTGTAAATTCAATTTGAAGAAGTCACGGTGGCATGTGCATGGAGTTTATTTAAATTTAAACTGGAAAAAAAAAAATCTCCATCTCACTGCTGATTTTTGTTTTTTGGTTGTCATCTAAGTGAGGGTCACACACACTCACCAACACGAACAAACGAAAGAGATGTTTTTTTTATTATATGTTATAAATAAGGCGATGATGAGTGGTGATGCATTCAGGGACATTCGCTCTGTTCGCCCTCACAGGTATTACGAAACTGGCAGTATTAAACCCGGGGTGATTGGCGGATCCAAACCAAAAGTTGCGACCCCGAAAGTTGTGGATAAAATCGCGGACTACAAGCGGCAGAACCCGACCATGTTCGCCTGGGAGATCAGGGACCGGCTGCTGGCCGAGGGGGTCTGCGACAACGACACGGTTCCGAGCGTCTCGTCCATCAACAGGTAGGTCCCCCAAAAAAACCGTCCACTTTTTCTTCAGCCGGGTGGTCTCGCTGTTGCAATTCAATCTCCCCCCTCGCGACCCTCCACGACACTGTTGCTGTGGCCCGACCCTCGAAACGTTCACATCTGTCTCGATAAAAACCGATCGATAAGTCGTAACCGCATCCGCAGGCAGGGCGAGAAACACACGATTCAATACCGCGACCACACATGACGATTATTATTATTATTACCATATATTAATAATTACAATTTATTAATCATTTCCATGCACACTCTCTTCACTGAAACTAGCTCGTATTCAGCAATAGGTGGCGCTAAATGGATTTAATGTCATTTTTTTATTACCTAAAATTTAAATAATAAATCAGCTTGTTTAAATGTTATTTTTAAATAAAAACTGTGTGTAATAATCTACCAAAATAATTAATATTTAGCTTAAATTATAATTTAAAGCAACGTATTTGGAGCAGTATATTCAAATATTATAAATAAATGACTGATGAAACTTTAAATTGAGCTTTCAAGAATGAAACTGTATATTTTTGTATAGTAATAATATTATTATGAATAAAAAATAATATGGATAATTATAAGAAGAAGAAGAAGAAAGAAAGAATCAGAAACTTTTTATTGCCACAATAGAAATGTTCTGTGGTGTCAGTAAGATAAGACAAAAGGCAAAAGAAAAAAACACCCATTCTGCGGCCCCTAAAAAATATATTGTTCAAAAAAGTATTCACGTATTTTAATGATAATCAAATGTTTAGGATAAAAAGATATATTCATAGCCGCGTTTAAGTTGAAATAGAATCAAAGCACTAACGTTTAAAGGGAGTTTCTCTCGTCTGAGTGGATGTGGGGTGTTTAGGGCCGCGGCGCCCCCGGTGTCCTGAGTGGAAAAGTCCCCTCAGCGTCTGGGAGTGATGAACTTTGGTTAGGAGGCAACGTTCCAGAGAGCTGGTCATCAGCATTACATTTTAATGAGCAGAACACACTCTCAAGGAAATAAAGAAGACGGAGGAATCTAGAAAATAATGAAAGCCACGTTGCTATGGAAATCTGGCTCCAGCGAGCGCTCCCTCTATGTTCTGTTGTGTTTTGGTGTTGGAGCTGTTCTTGTAAATCATTGACTTAAATGCGTTTTCTTCATATTTCGAGCATGACCTTGCAAACAACAACAAAGTAATCATTCATCTGACCAGGACGTCCTTAGAAACACAGTTTGAAACACGCCTCAGAGGGTCATTCCGGGGTGACCTCTGCTCTGACCACCGTAGAAGAAGTCTAAACATACATTATTAAATATCACTCAGACGGGGTTTGCACTCTGTTACTCACAAGCCCAGTGGACAGAGGCTCCTAAGCGGGCTCTCAATCATATTGATCCCCATTTTAATACTTCTTTGGGGATTCTTCACCACCTACAAGAAGAACAAAAGTCGTTAATTCAAGCTCCCAGATTGCTTATTCAATAACAACAACATGGACTGGAAACAAAGTCCTTGAATTTATGAGGCTCCCTCGAGTCATGAGGTCAGATAACTGTTGTGGCGAGATGTTGGAAATTCAAATAAAATATTGATGTGTGTTTTCTGGAGGAGCCTCTGATGCTTGCCTGGAGGAGAATGTACGGAGGACACATGAGCAAGCGAGGGGAATGAAAAGAGTCTGATGTACAACCACCCCCCCCCCCCCCCCCCCTCCCTGAGGTGGTTAACCCCTCGCTGCCCGGTTCAGACGAGATAGATGTTGGTCTCGAGCGTCGTCCACCTCTTTGTTTAGTTTACAAGTCTGAAGACCGCACTGCTCTTATCATAACAATGAAATTACTATCAGTTGATTATGAACGGCTGCTTAAACTCTGTCTTTTAGGAAACACTTTATCTCAGTGTTTTATGATGATATTTAAGTTCAACAGGGGCTTCATTCATTCACAAAAACTCTGGACGCTCAAGTGTTATTGTTAGCAGGACCAAGTGCGTCTTAAAATAAAAGAGTATTTATTTACAAACCAGTGGAAAAGTTAGTGTTAAATTCATGTTTTTCTTTTCTCAAATTCTTTCCTTTAAACAATATAGAATTGATAACAAAAACATTATAATATATAATACATGTAATTTTTTAATGAACACAATTTAGGGTCATGTCAGCTAATAATGTTTTATTCTGACCACATCTTTTAAATGTAAAAGCTATAGTCATTTAAAATTTGGAAAAGAAATAGTGATTTATTTTTAAATTAATCATATAATACAACTATAGTTGCGCTCTACAAGTTATCTAAAATAATCTAACATAAGACGCCTTGAGCTGCTGTTTGATATCATTGTTTATTTAGCAATAATATTGGCAAAATTGAGTTGCTTATACCATTGAAAATAAATACATTTCAACTAAGATAATACAGAGCTCATAAACAATTCACATTCATTCATATAACACAATTTTCTTCAAATATTTCCTTTAGATTTTTGTATTTCAATGTATTAAAAAGTTTCCTCTGGCACTTCTGCTCCATAAAAAAAAGAAATCTATCAGTTACCAAAGATTTTGAAGTTCCCCTCATGCTCATCTAATTACATGGCAGAGAACAGTATCGCATACACGGTTCCATCGGCTACTATTGCTTTACTGTCACATATTATATATAGATCGCCATTTGCATCAACTGCTCCTGCCATTCCTTTTCAACTTTTTCATCCCAGAGTCCCAATCAATAGACACTGATCTCCTGTGAGCCGGCAGGATTCCTCTGTGTTAGCCTGGAAAACAAGCAGTGGGAAAGTAGAGCAAACACGGAGCAGAGAAATGGGAACAAAAATGAATCAGAGGAGGGAAGAAAAAAAAAGATGTTGTGAGAAACAGACAAAGTGGCAACAAAACAGTGAGCACATTGGACAGTGGGGAGAGAGAGATGAGAAAAGGGGGGAGCGCGAGATGGGTAAAAGAAAAATGGGGCCTGAAAGATGGAGAGAGAAGAGGGAGCCGGAGAGAGGGAGATTATTAGAGTTGGCCAGGTAGAGTCAGTGAAGCCGATCATTGAGGTGAATTGATGTGATTTCATGCTTTGTTTGCAAGATCATTCAGACCAAAGTGCAATGAAGACTTTCCCGCCACCTCACATCTTACTGCTGTGCGGGACTTTATCATATTTCTAACCTCAGAATCCAGCCAGATTGAATCCTCAATCTCAAGGGGCAGCTCGAGAGATTGGCCCCAAAGCCCCCAGTATAAGCGATTTGCGACAGAGGCCTGAGTCCTAGGATGCGACAGCCGAAAACGGCCGAGCACTTGTACATGCACGGGTGTAAGTGGACATGATATGCTGTGTTTAAGGGCGGTGGGGAATCTCCATGCTCTGGAAACTGTATTGATTGATGTGTTGCTCACTGTTACCAGGATTATCCGCACCAAAGTTCAGCAGCAGTTCCACCCGTCCCCGGATGGATCTGTCACGCCGCTCTCCACGCCGGGACACACTATAGGTGAGCAGCATCCTGACCGAGTATCAAAGCACCGTCTATACAGTTCACTCCAACTAGTCACTGCGTTAGCATGGTCAGTCACAGTTGCTGAACATATCACTTCCTGTTGATGGTTGGTCTCGTTGAAGAGAAGGTTAGAACATTTGTGCTCCTCAGAGTAGAAGAAGGTTTTTTCTTGAATTGAAGTCTAGACCGTGAGTCAGGACGTGCTATAAGACTTTATATTGTCTGTTAATAGATAGGATTTAGTTGCATCATGAGTGCGTCTCCAGTTAACTCCAGGCCTGTCCCGGGTCATCTACCTTAAGCCCCCAAATAGGAATGTGATGGGAGAAAGGCACTAAAATAGCACATACCTCTGCCAAGAGCTAAGAAGAGCCATGGTTTGTTAATAGCTTAAAATCAAATCTGTAGTTTCCTGAAGAGATTTTAAATTCATGAAAGTCTGGACCACTATATCAACAGATAGATGGGTCATTTTTATAGTGAGTTTTTTAAAATGAGTGTAACAAATCATGTTTTTTCTTTAGAACAGGGTTTATTCTTCAATTTTGCTAGTTCTTAACATAGCAGTTTTGATTAGAAACCGTAAAAATAAATGATGAAACGATCGAACCCTTAAATCCAGCTTCAGACAGGATCCAAATCCAATCACCACTCCTTGGCGGAGGTACTTACAGAAACTGTGCAGAGATGAGGAAGTGGTGTACATGCTATACCCCCTCTAGTTCAGGAGTTTAGTAATACATCTGACCTATGGATTCATGGTAATCTAAAAAGAACAACAAAAATCCATATTAACCATTCCTTCCTTCATCAGTGCCCAGCACGGCCTCCCCTCCTGTTACCAGCGCCTCCAACGATCCCGTAGGATCCTACTCCATCAACGGCATTCTGGGTATCCCCCGGTCCAACGGCGAGAAGAGGAAACGGGACGATGGTGAGAAACATCTTTTTATCTCCCGTTCATTTAAGTGTTTTTCTGTTTTCTGTGTGTGAGGCGTTTATGACAGCGCTGAGGCCCAGTGTGTTGCTCTGTGCGTCTCCAGTGACTTGTTATGTTGTATATCAGGTCCGTGTGAGACTTGGGAGTGCGATTCAATCAGCTTTTGATGCTCTAAGTTTTACCATACACCCACAGAGCTGCATCTCAATTTTACACCGAGCTCAGACTTAGTGAGGATCTCCCATATAGCTGTCACACACGTGTAATCCCTTCTGGCACAGCAGCACCACTGATTTGCACCTCATAAAAATAAGAAAGAAGATTTTTATGCTACTATAATCTCTCTATAGATAGAATCTTGAAGATGGCAGAAGGTTTGTTGCTGCTTGTAAAGTACAAATAAGTGTAGACCAAGCCATAAATACTTCAATTTTTTTTTTTGATCGCAACTATCGTAACGAAAAATGTGTTTTTAAAATATTTACAGAGCGTCTTGTTCGACCTACACTACATACTGTTTGAAAAACATTTAATTTCATCTCGGTTAAAATAGTGAGATTGTCTTTTTCTCTGATAGATTGAAGGACAATTTAATTATTGAAAGTTAGAAATCAAAAATGTCAAATTTAAGGCCTGACAATCCCACAATGCACTGCTCTAAAATGAGTTACGCTTTTAAGGTCATATCAGATAACAACATTACTTAACATGGTTGAATAATTGATTAAATATAAACTTCCTGCTAGAATGTAAAAAAAAATTGTTTCGTTTTTAGACTATTTCCTGAACCATATTGTCATATAGTGAATCAGTTTTAAATCCTACATAAGGAATACAAATCTAAAAGATAAATGTAGGTACAAGGTGTCAAGATATTAAGACAATAAAATACACACTCAAAATGTTAGTTTCAAGTAAAATTATCTTTAGTTTTTTATTGTAATTCCTCCCGTATAACTATTCTCCATTCAAAGATTAACTGAGAGCTATGGAGTCCGAGCCAGTATTTCTCATTCCAGGGGAAGGCTAGCGAGTGGACACACTGCCTGAGGGCTAATAGATTATCGGTTGTGCAAACAATTGGCTTTTTTTAATGCCTATGAATTAACATGTCCCCGGTGGAGGCCCGAACAGGTGTAGGAACAGCCCGGTGGAAACATAAGGCTGCATGTGTGCGTGTGTGCTTGAATGTGTGTGTGTGTTTGTGTGTGTGTGTGTCTTCATGTTGCCGTATTGCTTTAAGCTGGACTAGTGGATGTCTTTCTCAATGAGCATTTATTAAAAAAAACATGCCACTTATATCATGTTCCTGTCCCTTTAGTGATCTGGAGTGGCAACCACATGGATGGAAGGAAAATCGGACATTGTAAGTTGACAATAAGATTCTACTTTTTTTTTCTGCTCATATCATCATTTCTTTTGTTGTTATTCTTTGCTTTGTTTTCTAGTTTATTGTGATGATGGAATTGATTAAAACCTTCAATAAATATAGGTCAATATGTATGTGTAAACGTAAATAAATGACAAAAACTGAAATAAGTTTTAAATATATATAACATTTCAGTTGTAATATAAGTCAGAATAAAAGAGAGGAATAAAGTGTCTTAGTTGTGATGCTAACGTAGCATTATTTCTGATGGCCTACGATGGATCCACTTGTTGTTTTAAGCTTAAATAAGGTGACTAAGGTCCAGGTCTCCCTCTCTTTTTTAAAACCTCCTCCTACTACTTAAGGTTCTGGTCACTTGTATCCGGACGTAAACACACAACCCAGAGATACACACTTTTATACACTGTGCAATTGTGTCTATTTATGTCCTCATACTTTTCACACAGTGAACATTGACATTTAAAAGAATTTGCAATTCTACAGAGAAAAGCTATTAATTCACAAATTAGCCCCCTCTTTCTTCCACCCCTCTATCGCGAGTGTGCAAGCCATCGGAAAGACAAAAGGAATCGCCTTAAGGGGCGAGAAGAGAAGCTTTATCTGTGGAGAGATTGGTTTGCATGTCTGCGAGCGGCGATACCAATTATGCCAGAACTGGGAGAGTGTGTCTCAATGTCCCCACATCATCTTCGCCACCGTGAATCTATCCATAGCCAGATTTATTTGTGTATCTCATTACAGGAAATGGAATGTAGTTCCTGCCAAATGCATTAATAGTGAAGCTGGGGAATTAGCGGGAGCTCATTGAATCATTTAAACAGAGGTGAATGCTTGACAACTCTTTCAGATGTGCTCCAAGTTTGTTTTTTTGTTTTTTTAACCTTTGTTGGTGCCCTCGTTTTCTTCTCGAGCTCCTCGCTCTCAGAGTTATTAATGTGTGGTCAGTGTCAGCTACCTCTCTGCTGACCTCGCTGCTGTGTGTCGGCAGGTTGATGTGACCTGACTGTAAGTTTCCCCTCATGGCTGGCTCACCATATCCTGAATAGAGCTGTTGGGAGGACAGCCAGTAGGGAGATATGGTGATAAATTACAAGGCGAAAGCAAAGGTCATCGCTTGTTATTGTAGCAAGGGTGTGTGATGAGAGCGGAGGAAGTTGATGAGTGTGAGCTCAGGGCACGTTTGTTACTGACCGCAACAGAAGATTCTTTGGATTGAGGAGCTTTCATATTTTTAATTTGAAGATCTGTTTGATTATTTTCTAAAATGTAGCAATGAGCTGCACTGAAAACCAACCTCAGCATCACAGATGAAGCGTTAGAAAATATCGATACGTGGATACGTCGCAATATTTTTTCACGATACTGTAAATAATATTCGACAGCATTGTATCGATTTCATTTGTACATCTCATATCATATTTTATTTTTTACCGTAGTATAATTAAGTGAGTTTAAAAAAAAATCACATTTTCTTATTTACAATTAACATGCAAATATTCACAGCGTTTGTTCATTTTTGTGTTGCAATTAAACTTCTTGCCACTAGACGGCGGCAGTCATTACGCCCTCCGCAACTAAACGAACAATGAAATCCTGCGAGATTCCGCCAATGACTGAGGACGAGAGGATACAGTCGTCTCCAGCAGCTTTTAAAGATGATGTTTAAATATATTTTGGTTTCAAAACAAATGAACACAGTTACAACTTCGTCAAGAGTCATGTGGTCTGTAAATTCTGCAACACCAGAGTCAAGCACTCGACAATACTACTAAAATATCCTTGTTCCTAACGTATCGCACTATATGGTATTGAGTTATGCTCCTGATATTGATTCTTGCCAATACACCATAATCTCGCAGCAAAACAGTGTTTATTGCTAAAGATTAATGCTACACCAATTCTTACGAGGCTTAATTTTCAAGTCCTACAAATGAACATAAGACCCTCAACCAAACAAACAAAATCTAGATCTAATCGGAAAAAGATTGGTGGTATAGTACAAACAAAAGCTTGCTAACATGTTAAATAAATAACTATTCTTAGTCATATCAATAGCATGACAATATCATTGAACCCAATAGCAATTAGTTTTGCGATTTAAATTGATTTGTAGTTACTTTGACTCACCGCAACATGCAGTCAAGGAGTGGAAGATAAAAGAAGATAATGTGTGTTACCTTTATTTATTTATGAAATCAAGTGAGATGTTCTGTAGAACGCAACCTGATGAGGAGAAGTATTTGATTATGGATTCCTGGTTTGAGAAGTTTAAAGGTTGGAAGTTGACCCCACCAAAGATAAATTAAATAGATAAATAAACAACAGATTTAATGACCATCGTCTTGCTCAGAAACATTTTGATCTTAAACTTACATTGTCACCACGTGAGAGACATCTTTATTTGTTCCGCACATATCACGCTGTTCAGTAGAGATATCTTTTAGGATGGACAACCTCCGAGTTGCAATTGAAAAACTAGCAATTACCATTCACTTTTCCTTTCTAACCCATATGGCCCATTGGAAGGGTTAAAATCAGTTAGCGTATGGATTTGAACCTGGACCCACTCTGGTTGACTAGTCAAGCCAGTCCATGACAATGAGTCAATAATGGATCACGCTCAAAAAGAAATGCATCCACAGCCAAAGAGAAATAAATGTTATCATGACCAGGATGATGGTGGCGGCGTGTGTGAGGGCGAGAAAAAAAAGCTCAGGTTTAAGAAGATCCGTGGACCGTAACATTGAGACAAGACGCTGTTAGGACCACGACGACACAAATCCCCCACAATTCATTTCCCCCTCTCAATCTCAAATTCTTTCTCCCAAACATCCAATTTCTTTTTTTTTTTCCGAGTCTTTGGACTTTTCCATTTACACCCGCTAATAATACCATTCAGTGCAGTTGTAAACAACTTAAGATTTGTCACAAAAAAATAAAAGATATTCCCTCCAAAGGAAGCAAATCAAGTCAATTACCAGCTGCAAGGCCTGAATTAATGGTGCGGTACATTACTCAGCCTGAAGAGGGAGAGGATGCAAGAGTAAAGATGCGATATGTTAATTGAATTTCAAAATACTGGCATTATACGGGGAGAAAACATCGTAGAGGATAAGAAGGAAATTAAACGAGCATTCTTCATTAAAACCGACAACAGAAACTAGATTTAGAAATAGGCCTTGAGAGCTTTTATTTGCTCCATGAATGTCGTTGCAGTTATATGATAAAATGACCATTGAAAGTCAAAATATAGTGTTTCATTAGTGGAATATTCTGTATTATTATTTCTCAGTGGATTAATATAAAGTTCAGACAATATTTTTGTATAGAAAACAAATGATTTAAGCATGAGGGAGGGGTCTATAGCACTGGGTCGGTAGGTTTTTGATACCGGGCCCCACATAGAGAGAAAATTAATAAATACATTTATATTGTATTGATTATAATTTGTCTGAAAGGTGTATTCATTTAAAATAAACGACAAAATAAGTCACATTGAGTAAAACAAAAACTCTATATTGGACCATCTTTTTGCAGGTAACCAGCACTGCTGCTGATATAGAGTCAGGTTGAGATGTATTTTTATGAACAGTTTGGTTTTTGCAGGGCGTACTATTTTAGTTCTGTTGTTTGTATCTGTATGCCGGTCCGTTAAAATAATGTCAACACTAAACCGGTCCGTGGTGCAAAAAATATTATAGGATCCTTTTTTTTAAATTAAATGTTTTATATTTAAACAAGCAACAACTATGTTTCAAAAAGTCAAACGTGACCCTGATCAGAAGCCACTCATGTTAGCATCGTAGCTTAATGGAGTTTTAACTCTTCCACCAAAACCATTTAAAACATTACCTTAGTTAACTTTTTTTTAATGCGTAATGTAATTTGAATCTTTTAACAGTGTTATAAGCTTCAACGGTTCAGCACCTAAAGCTCATTCATTAAAAACTTGAAAATAATCTTTTTAATTTTAACTTACTGCTATACCAGATATGTTTTTATAATCCTTTGCTAACTGTTGCTCAAACCTGATCCGTGTATCGCCGACACGGAGGGCAAGTATCACAGTCTGCCTGCTACTGTCTGACACTGGTTGTTGCTGCTAAATTGAATTAATAAAGCTCTTAAACACTCTGCAACATAACAGGATCTTAACAGCCGTGCTGGGGTTGTTGCTGCCACACACACACACACACACACATACACACACACACATACACACACGCAGCACCCAGCACTCTTGTTTCCGCTTCAGAGGTTTCATAAATATATCTAGCTTACAGGGAGGGGAGTGTTCACCCTCTGGGTATACCCGTTTGTTTACGTGTTTTTTTTTATATAACCTCGAATGCATAAAAGAAAAAAAATCAACAAATGATCCTGAATTTGCGACGGCATGATTTCCAACTAAGAGCACAAGTCAGGGAGCGCTTCACTCCCAGCCTCTGATCTTGGAAGCTTTGATTTACAGCAGACGATGTTAAGGAATTCATTTGCCTTTCAAACAAGTTCCCACCTCGCTCTCCCCACTGAGTTATCTTATCAGTGGAACATGAGAATGAAAGAAGGACATGAAGTGGCACTGTGCCACCATGGGATGCAAACATCTCCCCGAGGAACAAAGCAAACAGCTTTCCCTTCATTGTAGTCTGCCGTTACTTTCTCTCAATCTGCTTTATCAGAGCCGCAGTCGGAGCAACACTGAGGGCAACATCTGCGCCGCGAGCCATGTTATTTTAGACCTGCTTAACAATGTGTTGACAAGCACTGGAGAGTCTCCGTCTTATCTTGGTTTGTCTCCTCACAGCTTGGTGTTACATCTTCAGAACAGTCAGCCTAGGAGTGATAGCCGAGTACCCGCGGAGACAATGTGCTTTAAAAACCCTTAAGAAGAGCCAATGAGACACACCCCCACACATACACAAACACACTGACAGTTGGGTTTCACACTCCGCTTGACACTGTCAAAGAAAGCATCTGATTTATAGCAACGATCTGTTGATGTATGTCAAACAACGAGGCTCTGATGCTACGATCAACGGAGAAATGAAGGCCCATCATTCAGACTATTAAAGCCAATCAGTGTTTATGTTAAAATAGCAAAACACAGCAAACATAATGAGCATTTCCCTGCATTGATTTAGTCGTGCGCCTTTCACAAATCAGATGACTCAACATAAAGAATGCCTCATCAGTTTCAGGACAAACGTGCAAGGAAATATTTTAAATGGCCACAGGAAGAGAAACAAAACAGAACTCATTATTCTGCGGAGTACCGAACAAACAAAGCAACATTTTAAACCAAAATATAGAAAGATTATCAATAAATAGGACTTTTAATAAAAGGCTTATATTGAACTTGTTTCATTCGTTCACATAAAACTTAATTTAAGTTAAATATTTGTACAGTTATTGAGTGAAAAACACAGCGGAGGACAACAAAAAAAGTAGAAGAAAGTTGACCAATTCAATTGTGAATAAAGAAACGTGGCGGTTGATAATTCATGTTTCTATTCCTTCTCTATTCCCACTAGTTTCAATATGATAAATAAAAAACAATTTTAGTTTTTGTTAACAACAAGAAACCTCTTATTTTGTTTCTCTTCAATGTATGCGTCTAGAGCTGGTGAGTGAAAATAATTCAGCCCATGATATGATTAAATATTGTCTACAATGGTTAATAATGTAGGCCACCACTTACACTACAAGCCCCATGATGCACTGCAACAGTTAAGGAGATTTTAAACAAGATAAATCATGTTTATAAATGAGTGATGATTTTTAAAGATTATTGTAAATAAGACCATGCTGTGTAAGGAGGCACCGATGAATCGACTTTATTGTAAAGATGTAGCGACACTTCCTTTCAAATGCTTCAAACGCTCCAGCCTACAAGCGCACACACACACACTTTGTTCACACATTCCATTCCGGATTGCGGTCCTCCACTCCATTCTCTCCGTGGATCTATTTCTCAGAGCGATTCGGGTTCATCCTCTGGCCTCAGCCATTGAAAAAAGGTCAAGCAGCCGAGCAGAATGGCAATAACGCCCCTGAAATGGTACCATCAGTGGAACATGATTGATCAATTGAATTCCATAGCACAGAAAAATGTGGGATTAAGTAGAGTATTATACGCACAATGAGTTGAGGCATGATGTTCATTCCAAGTTCATTTCGCCTCCCTCCTCTGCTGGCAGATCAGGCAATCAATAGCAGCCTTGCATATCATATATCACCGCCGGCTCGCCCAGGAGAGAACATAATCTGCTGCAAATTTAGAATGACAGATTTGTACGGGAGCTAAAGCCCTCATCCGCTGAAGAGAGGAGGGGAGTGGAAGCAGAGCGGAGGAGAGGAGGTGCCTTATTGGGGATTTTACCTGGAGGTTTTTTTTTTTCGTTGAGGATTTGGTGCAAAGGGAAAGACAAGCGGCGGTGGGCTTCCTGGCCAGTGTGATGGGGTCAGAGGTCGGCGGAATGAGAGAAGCGAAAGGCTCATTTGTTTATATAGAGTCTGACTGAGTGAGGAAATGCATACGTTTGCCCTCCATGATCCAGTCGCCACTCCATTCTGGTCGCCAGAGGACAGGCAATATGAGGGGGTGGTGGGATGGAGGTGGGGGGGGGGGGGGTGATACCGCCAGGACGGAATAGTACAGTTAAATAATGGCTCTCCATTTCCTGAGAGGCTCTGAACGTAATCACCAGTCCTCAAACACACTCTCTCCTTTACAAGTATATATTCGAGCTAAAGGCGATCCGTCAATTACTGCGTCCAGGCCCATGATGACCCGAGGAAGACTAGAACAGGAACCAAAACAGATAAAAGGCAGGACTTTACCGACGTCTCTTTTTGTCATCACTCTCTCAGCCGTCCTCTTTCATTTTTCTTCTACTTATCTCTCACGCCTGGCAGGCTGTTAAGCCCGGAGCTCCCGTGTCAACATCTTTTCCTCTTTTTTTTTTTTTTCCAGGCGGTTCTGAAGGCTCCGGGCCTGGTAGCGACTCCCAGGGCAGCGTGGAGAGTTTAAGAAAGCACCTGCGAGCAGACGCCTTCACCCAGCAGCAGCTGGAAGCCCTGGATCGAGTGTTCGAGCGGCCATCGTACCCTGATGTGTTTCCCACTTCAGAGCACATCAAACCTGAGCAGGTAACACAAGACTTTGGTCACTTTTGGGTTTTTTTTAACTGATATTTAAGTTTGATTTAAAGTCTGGTCAAAATGACAAAGTGGAATCTTAGTTTTAAGGTAAAATTGGAGATAATCATTGATAAATATATATAAAAACACTCAGTTACATGTCGACATACACTGAACACATAATTTACTGCACCACACAAATCATTTTAAATATAAGTTAATTATATTTCTTTCGTTTCAATGTGTTTCAATGAGGATAAACGTGAAGCAGGAGCTGAGAGACTGGGAGTTTCCACAACAAACAAACTTAAAATATAAAATTATTTAAGTTATTTTCTGAACAATTTCTCATGTCGAGGCTTTAATACAAGATGGACGTTACAGACGAGCAGTATGGAGGTGTTTGGATGTTTTTAAGTGTCTTTTTGGACAAAGATGAAGACAACTGAGCTCCAGTCGCTACATTAAAATGAACAAACATTTCTGTGTATAACTCTAAAAAGGAATAGATTACTCTATGAAAATAATCCCAACCCTTAGTCGACATGATTATAAGTAGAACATGAGTGACATTTTAATTTTAATAAGATTTTTTATCCCTTTTTGGTTTAGTTTTGTTATTCCTCACAACACTAATGCTAGCTTAGCATCACTGAATGCATGGTAATGATATAATTTACCAAAAAAAACACTAAACTTAAAAATAATAGGGTTTTAAATCTCACACTGATGTTACAATGCAAACAGACTTGTGTAGTTTTACATTCCGGGGACCTCTTCCTTCAATTCCGCGTCGCAGCGGATAACCTTTATTTACATTCATTAGCCTGTTAAACAACAAGACTGTTAATTTTTTATGTGAACTCTGCGAGGGTGCCAGAGCCGCCTTAGCTGTGCCCTAATTGAGTTCATTTTCATCTCTGCGCTATCGCCGGGAATTACAGCGGCGATAAATCAGAGGGACAGCCCCTCAGCCGGCTATGCAGACCCTAATGCAGCTAATTACCAAAGTGATTTCTACGGCAAGATCAATACCAAAATGAATTGGAAATGACTTGCAATCACAAAGAGTGGAGGAGAAGGTATTAAAAAGGCAAGAAGAAGACGGAGGAGGGGGGAGCAAAACTGCATCAGAATGGTCCAGAAAAATCAGTTTTAATTTAACGTAATATTAATCAGCCCCGGCTTCGCCCTCTCCCCGCGCTCCCTCCACCCCCTTCTGTTCCTAACACCCCCTCCTTTCCTTGAAGTGGTGAAAAGGTGGGATATTAGGCTATTAGGGGCTTGTCTGGTGTCTGCATCGGGGCATTAAAAAGCCATTTTGAAGAGGCCTGGCTGAATAGGCCTCTTCCCTCCCACACTTCTGGCAGCCATGTGGTCGGGTCATTCAGGCCCCACTGCGCTTGCCACTCGCCCTCCACCCAGCGCTGCCCCGGACCTGCCCACAGCCCATCTGCATGACAAAATGGCCCTTGTGCTGTTGAGGCCCGGCGGAATAGAGAAGAACATCCAGCCCAGTGCCAGGGAACAGTTGTAAGCAGACAATTAGAGTTTATCTGTGATAGAGGTGGACAAGGCTAGGGTCACCGGCGCGCCCCCCCGAGGGACCCCCCGTCCCATTGAGGTCCCGGCAGATGCACACGCTACACACTTTGATAGCGACACTCCAAAACACAAACGCGAGCACACGCACTTATCCATTTAAAGAAGGGGAAGGTCAGGAAGTGTCATCTCATTTACAAACAGGATTCATCACAGCTGGCAGTCGGAGCCAAGTCATTACCAGAGATGATCTCGTTCTTATACTTCAAATAGCAGCTCGTAGACAAGGAAACGAATGCACATACATTTTGCTGTAATAATACAATTGTTTTCATTTGAAATAATGGCAAAAAATAGTACACAATGAGCTAAGCTTCAAATTTGTTTATGGATCCAGATGGTAAAATGAAAATTGACATTTACAATTGTTACTTTTCCAATGATCAACATTTCCAGAAAGAAAATGTTGATTTATTTATTTCCCTAAATAACTGACAGAAGCTAAAGAAACATATTATATTGTGTAAGTGGCTTTTCATTTGGAAAATCTTTGATGAGAAACAATGGTACGGCAAGTGACAATAGCACTCATGGATCTTGAAACACAGAGCTACACAACAGCCAGGGACACATCTTCAAATGATTTGTGGATCTAGATGGTAAATCGGAAACCCACGAAAATAGTTTTTTTTCTGTTACTTTTCCAATTATTAACCTTTCCTGAAAGAAAATAAACGAAATCCGTCTGTTTGATTATTTATATTACTCACTCACCTACAAAAGCTAAAGATTAAATTAGCTATAGGACATCATAACACTTTATAACATGTGTAAGTGACTTTTCATTTGAAATATCTTTGATGACAAACAATGCAACGGCAAGTAGCAAAAAGCCCTCCCAGAACTCGCAACACACAGAGCCATTGAAAATCTTCAAATTATTTGTGGATCTAGATGGTAAATCTGAAACCAAAATGGATTTTTTTTCTCCTGTTACTTTTTCAATTTTCAACATTTCCTGAAAATCCATCCGTTTTTTATTTGTTTTCCCAACAAACTGACAATAGGTGAATATTAAATTAACTAAATGACATTTCTTAACACTTTATTACATCTTACATTGTGTAAGTCTTCAGTGTTGTTTTCTGTTAGCGCACTAGAAACACTAAATTATATAAGACTGATGTCTTGATTAAACCACATTTTTATTAAAATCTGATATACAAATGTACATTTGAATTGGAAATATTATCGTTTAGTTTTTTTTTAAACACAAGGAAATGCATTTATACGCCTTCCTTCTTCAGTCAGAAGGTGAAAAGTATGTTTCAGGACCTTCAGGAACACCAACAGCTCCAGTACATGTTGACCTACAAGCTTTCAGTATAAGACACATCATATTTTATCATTTTATTAACCTTACTGCTCCTCGTGAAAAAGTGTGAATTTTGTGGTTGTACCCTCCTTTAAAAAAACACCACATGTCTCTCCTGTAACAAAGCCCTGAATGTCTCCTCCCTTGACTGGTCACAGGGATGACTGCAGTGGAGCACAAAGAGCCAGCTGACACCCAGTCCTTTCACTCATCTCCCAATCCCTCTCGCATCCCTCTCTCTCTCTCTCTCCCTCTGCCTTCTTCTCAGACTAGCGCTAATGCATGCATACATCATAGGTCTTGGTAAAAGACAGCCAGCCGAGACAGCGAGCACTCACAGACTCCACAGACACTCTGAAGGAAACAGTGTGAGGGACACGTTCCTCTGGTGCCACCAGGGTTTCCTTCCAACTACTGTATATGTAATCTACATGGACGCCCCTGTACTGAAGTCAGACTTATGTGTGTGCAGGCGGAGAATGTATATGTTGGACTCGGTCTTATGGTGTCTCACGGTGGCAACAGTGTCAGTTAGTCACAGTTAAACCAAATCAAACAGAAACACTATTTGAAATATAAAGATTATGAAGTTTATTTAACACTGTATTCTCATCCAAACACTTCACTGAACCAGTGAGTTCTTGTAGCAGTACCGTAAACAATGTGTTACAAGTCACCTGTGGATGACTGAACATATGAAGGATGTTGCTACCTTTACAACAATAGTAATAAACAATACATTTTTAAAGTTCTCCCCTGACTGAAATTTGGGTGAACAAGAGGTTACGAGATAAGAGTCTATTATGACTTAACAATGGCTTCACTCCTCCTCCTTCCAGCTGAACTCACATCCCGCTTTGTTTGTACAACAAGTCCCTTTGAGGTGACTTTCGGCATTGATGACGTGCGGTGACACACATTGACGCTTGACCAATCACAGCAGAGTGGATGTGGATTTATTTCCAGAAAAAACAAGTGTTTTCAGTGGGCGGGGCTTAAGCACATTTTCTAATGTAAATATTTCAATGAAAAGAGAGTTTTGTACAAACAAACACATACTGATGAGCACAATAGAGTCCAACATCTATTTAAGACACACTTAATTCAACACATTAGTCGCCCTTTAATGACATCAAACAGGGTCCACTGTAATAAAACCTGCACTAAAAAATATTTTTATATTTACATTTTTTCATATTTGGTAAATTAAAAAAATTACCTGCTTTATAAACATTATAATTGATTTGGAATATGCCATGTCAAATTCAGCAAAATCTAAATTACATTGCTTTTTATTCTGAAGGTGGAGTCACTCGAGTCAAAATTCTAAAAACCCTATATTTACAGGAATTGCTTGATATTTTTCCCAAGTTAGGAAGTTACAATCTGTTATTTTTACCTCACGTATCGTACCATGTTTCTCCAAGGGACATGTGACACATTCTGATTGTGGAAAATGTGTTGCCATGTTGCTTTTGAGATGTATTGTATAATAGAACGATGTAAACACTTCTAACCCATATTTAAGTGTATCTTAAAACATTGTATTTAATACAATAACTCATAATAAATGTTGTCTTATGTCGTCTCTCTCTCTACAGGCCAATGAATATTCGCTCCCCTCTCTTAATCCCGGCATCGAAGACGTCAAGCCGAGCCTTTCCTCCGGCGGCAGCTCCGATCTTGCGTCCAGTGTTTCCCAGAGCTACTCTGTCGTAACAGGTACGAACAAACACTTTCACGCACACACGTCAACTTAGAGGCAACTTGAGATGTCGGCATCTCAAATATGGAATCAATGGAAGTGAGCTTAGAGAGTTTGATTGTCCAAAAGTGTTGGAGTGTTTTTCTTTTCAAAAAACCCTACCGACGACTTTGTACCCTTTGTGTCTTATCTTGGATTGGTCTGCGAACAGATTGACTGGGAGCGATTCTCACATAAGACAGCTGCTGTGGCTGCCGCGACAGGACGTTGTCATCAAGGGCTATGATGGCCCGTTGATTGACAGCGGCTGGAATGGCTCGATGTTTGGCTGGCTGCCTCACGCTGTGTAGCCACAGAGAGAGGGAGAGGCTGATTAAATAAGTGAAAGAAACAGTGAAATTACAGGTGTTTTCACGAGCATGAACCAGACGCTGTGTTCAAATAGCGGCTGCCAGCGGGTAATTGCAGGTGTAGAGTATTAAATATCCGCTCGTATTAACTATCTGTATCATGTGACGCGACCAAGATTGGCTTCTTCTTCTCCCCTGTCCAAGTTGATGTCTGCCCAGTTAATTGAAATATTGCTTCATTGTGGCTTTTCCCATCGAGGTCAGGTGTACAGATGGTCCGGCAGAGAATAATATGGCCGCCTTTAATAAAAACTCCCATAATTATGTAGCGGGAATTAAAGTCAATGAGTCCACTGTGTGGAAAGATAGTGGGAACAAGTGAGGAGAAAGGGCAGCATGATTGAAAATGGCTGTGGCCCTTCTCAAATGATCCCTACAGTCTTGCACTAAGGGAAAAAGAAAGACCCCTTTTCTCTTCCTGAATATGTGGGAGGTGGATTTACCCCCAGAAAGTCGGGCCTCAAGGAGAAGAAAGGTGTGTTTTTGTCTCTTAGGCAGGACTCCTCGTATGAAAGCGGTCTCGCTCTGGGGAGCACACTCATAGCAGGTGGCCTCCAAAACCACCTGGGGGCCCGGGCGGCGAGGGGGCGTGTCTAAAAGTGATCCATGTGAGGGCCACAAGTCTACTTAACTTCTCTTAAATAAAAAATAAAAAAAAGATTATTTTTGAAGGGAATTTCACTAAAGTTTCATGACTTCATTTTCACGATTATGCAAAGTGATACATTAGGAGTTTGATTGCCTGTAGGTTGTTAGTGTTTTTTTTTCTGGCTTGCCATTAAGAAAGGCAGTAAATATGAACGTATGCCAGAGCGGAATACAATTACCTTCGTTACTTAGGCTGGGATCCAATTATCAATAAATTACACTTCCATACTGGATGAAGCCGCAAGATCATATTCGTTCTTTAAATGTTTTCTGCTTCCAATTAAAATTTACACAGTTATTGATCTTGTTGATTTTTATGTCCTGGGATTTGCATAATCTATTAAAGATGGATGATTAATGAAGTACTTAGTTTTACATTTCAAGGGCACTTCTGGAAACAATGTTGGCCATTTTTGTCACTTCAATTATCTTGATGTAAATAAAGAATCTTTTACCTCTTTAAATAAGAGCGTAAACCACTCCGCCGCCTTTTTACCATTTTCATCATGCCCTTCGCTGGTTCCGACTGGGAAAGTAAATAAATGGGCCACTTTGTTCCCTCATGAATGCAAACTGCACAGAGCTGTTGTATCCGTGTCGTCCGTACATGAACACTGCGAACCGTTCAGCGCATCCGTGCGCCGAGCAACATGCAATCGTTCGCCGGCGCTCCCTGACTCTGAGCCAACACTTGTGTGTCTGAAAAAGCTTTGTGTCGGCGTCCAACTATACATGTATGACCTTCCAGATTCCTAATTACTGTCATTTTGATGCAAATGCGTTTGATAAAAAGTATCGAGCGAGTACATCAAGCCGTGGTTTATACATCATGTGAGTTCAATAGGTTCTCTGACCTAGATATCCTCAAATGTTTAGGGAGAATGACGTGTTGTCCTGCCGTGTTTTATACAACAGACCGACATTCATGAGTCTATGACGGGGATTCACTCCAAAGGGGGAATGAACTCAGGAATGAAGGATATTTAATGAAAGTTTTATTCAGGTCGAACAATATTTGGTTTGATAACAAATTCTTAAAATGTTGTGTTTTAGAGATATATGGCAGTTCATTGGTATAGTTGGTCCTTTGGAGCAAAAGGTTATGGGTTCGCTTGTGTGGGAATTTCTTCCTAAATTCCAACAACATACAAAGATGAATTGTCAATTCTTAATTGTCTGGAGGTGTGAGTGTGTGCATAGATGGTTGATAGAGCCGTGACTTGTTCGGTTTCACTCCCGCCTTTTCCCTAAGTAGCTGGGAAAGAATCTAGACCCCATGATCCAATTAAGGGGGAAAAAACAACACGAATGTAACCACAAAAAACAGCACAAAACAACACAAGACAGTGTAAAAAATTAAGACGTTTTATCATAAATTATAGTACTGCTCACTTTTATATATTGAATGTATTTTTATGTAAAAAAAAAAGAAACATTCAACATTTTGTTTTCCAAATTACAACCAAGAAAAAAGGCAGTTCTTACAGATTGTCGTTTTTGGTGTTTTAGTATTTTCACATCAATAAAGAGAATAAACAACCAGAAATATAGTAGTATTTTATATACTGTATATATGTATAATTATTCATATAAATGCCTCCACATCTATTACATTTGGAACCTCGAAGACTTGTAAAGTCTTGTAAAGTTAGTGTAGCCAAACAGAGATTTGTTTATATTGTTTTTTGTTTACAGATTTATTGTAAATTTTGTGTTTATAGTGTGTGTTTTTTACCCTGATTATCCAGTTGTGGACAAGTTTAAGAGAAAAATTCCTATGTAGTTGTGCTTGATTGGAAAAGTTAGATCGTATGAAACCATGTCAGCTCTCTGTTGACGTATGGAAGTTCCTCGGTGTATGTTGTGTAAGAAAATGAAAACACTCGACCAAAAGCCGTGCGTGGAAGATAAATCTGAGAACATCACGACTGCTGCTGCTGGTTCCTAACAGTCCATTTCTATGCTTGATGGGGTCTGCAGACGTTGTGTCGGTGGTAGAGCACAGACAGAGGTTAGAGAACTCTATAACGTCTCCGCTCACAGAAGCATTTGCTGGGGAGAAGAGTCCCCAAGGACTCCGGGTTTATCTTCCATCTCCTGCATCAGGGCCTGTGATTTGACAGGCTCCCGTTACCCATGCGCTGCCTCATCTCCAGGACAATAAGCAACACCATGTCTGATTAGTTTCAGAGCTCAGTGATCTTGAACGAAGCGTTTGTATCGGCTGTTGTTGCATCGTAACCCCTGTCTGTTTGACAAAGGTTGCTCAGGCACAGAAGTAATGGTATCATACAGGAAGTATTAGACGGAGCAGCAGGAACTTTCAATTAATTCTACCTTTGCTCTCCAAGTTTGAATGTCAGCATGTTGGATACACAAGTACACATCTCTGCTAATGTGCACTTAAATTGTTATCCACTCTAAATTCAAACTTCACTCCTTTTGTACTCACCCTCATGTCGACTAAGATTTGGAATTATTTTCAGAGCAATCTGTTCCATTTTAGAGTTATAGACTAAAATATATGTTCATTTTAATGTAGCGACTGGAGCTCAGTTGTAAGTAAGTAAATAAGTAATATTTATTTATATAGCGCTTTTCGAGACCAGGTCTTCGTCTTCTTCCAAAAAGACACTTAAAAACATCCAAATACCTCCATACTGCTCGTATGTAACGTCCATTGAAGCCTTGAAATTGTTCCAAAAAACGTAAAGTCTTCAGTCTATATTTTAAGATTGTTTGTAGGGTTAGTGCGCAATTTTTCTGTGTTGGCCATCGATAAAACAAGCCTTGAATATGTACATGTTTTCTTTTTTGTAATAAAACCTAAACTATACAGAATGTTAACACTTAGTTGACATGAGGGTGAGTAGAACATGAGATTAATTTGAATTTTGGACAAACTATCACTTTAAGGTGTAAAGCAGACCTGGGCAAAGTGCGGCCCGGGGGCCACATGCGGCCCTTTGACTGTATTTATGCGGCCCTCGTAATGTCAAAGTTTGATCATGTACAGTATAAATGGTTCTTATGCATTAACAAATGTATTTTGCATTTTTTATTAATTTCCATTTTCACACCAATTTACCCTTTCAATCCTTTTTTGTGTAATTTTTCGAGTATATATTAATCCCTCAAAACCTTTTTTTAAGTTACTTGAAGAAATGTTTTTGAATGTTTTGAAAAAAACTCATATATATACAAGAATAAAATTGCATCTTATTTAGCTTAATAAATGTCACGGCATAAAAACGAATGTCCTTTTTCTTTAGGGATTTTCTCGTCTTTCTTTTTGCTTGACGGCCCCTGACAACATTCATGAAATTGAATGTGGCCCTTGAAGAATTATAATTGCCCACCCCTGGTGTAGAGTGTAGTTTGTTCAACTGAGGGATTTTAAAAAAGTATTTTTTCATTATTTAATGATGTCACCCATGAATTCAAATTCAACTTATTTTAGATGGAAAATTTGCTGTTTTAATTCCGTACGTTGCAATACCTCAGACAAGAATCTGTTTGTTTATGGTATTTTTTAATACATCAAATTATGTTTTTTTCATAATTCCATTATTTATCCCGTATTTTGATGTATTATTCATTTAAACAGACACAACAAGTACTATCAGAAGACAGAATACTGACATGTGTGAGTACTTTTCTATACCGACGTCTGAAAAACGAGCCAAACTTTCAGTTCCTAAGTTATAATTGGCCTTTTTTACAGAAGCTCACAAAAGTGCATATCTGTGCTCAACATGTAATGAGTTTCTGCTCAACACTTATGGCTGATATCATCTTCTGAGCTGCGTCAATGACACTTTTTCCTGCTCAAGAACTTGAGAACTTTAACGTAAGTAAGCTATAATGAAGCAGAGAACGGCGCGGCATCATTTCAACGGACACGTGTGACAAACTCACGGTTCGGCCAATTAGAAGCTGATTCATTATAATCCTGGTGCCAGGGATTCATGAGCACTGTGTTGTAGCGTGAATTGACGGTGAGTCAGGGCGCTCTAGTTAAAAACATTTCTATTACAATTATCGTCGTCTTAGCAGGCCGACGGTTCTTTCGTAATTGCCCAACCTCCGCTTACCGCTCTCACGGAGACAAAAGAAGAGATTCGGAGAACCTGCCACGCTTTCCGATGGGAAAGCAGTCAGTTATGTTGTCTGTTTTTTTGGCATTAGGGTTCGTGGGGCTGACAGGGTAGACCTTATCTTAATGAGGAATCGCAACACACAGTCTTGTTGTAAAACAACAAAGATGGGGGAAACAGCTAATGAGGCTATCATGGTGTCGGGAAAGAGCCATCTCTCCCTACAGGCCCCAGAGATAACAACAGGCTGTGCTGCAGAAGTCGGACACAGTGCTCACATTGATTGCATAGGTTCGAGAGGCAGAGCCGGTGAAATGAAAGATGCCAGGACTCATCAGCCAAATTAGAGTTTTGAAACCGTCCGCCGGCCGATTGTTTGTGGGAGTGAAAGCAGCTCGGAGATTATTCTGTTTGTTTCCCCCAAAAACCTTTGGGAAATTTTAAAGCATTTGAGCTTGATTGATCAGGCGCGATCCGTTATCGCTAGTGTATGCCGCCACTTAGCTCCCCGAATTACAGCGTCTGGATTATTATAAGCTATTTGATTAAGAGCTGAATATGAGTCTACTTATCAGCTCAGAGAGTCACGGAGATACAGAGAGCTCAGTAATGAGTCCAGCACCTGCATGCTCTTGTAATACTTGTTACAATGAGGCACGTTTTCCACTAATATGTTAGTACGTTTTGTTGGAAAGTTTTTCATATAAAACTGTTTATATCAAAGGACTGAACTGGACTTGACGTTTTAAAATGTCTAGTATGGATGTGTTTCCACTAAAACTAAGTTTTGATACCATGTCAAGATATCCGTCAGTTGGTTAAAGGAGGGGTAGGTGATCTTGAAAAACAGCTTTAGCAAGATACATTCTTTAAATGGCAAATAATGTCAAGCTCCAACTTTCCTGACCCACTAAACTATTTCAAATGTTGTAGTATTCATCTCCAAGATGCAGTAAACCCCTCATCATGCTTACTAACTTACTTATTACTTTATAATATCTGTCTGATATCCCAGCGAACAAGAGGTTACGAGAGAGGAGTCCATTACGACCTAATACTGGCTTCACTCCTCCTCTCAGCCAGCAGTAATCATACCCTGCTTTGTTTATACAAAGAGTGCCTTGGAGGTGGAGACTTCCAGGATTGATGATGCACAGTGACAAACCTAGAAGCTTGACCAATCACAGCCAATTGGGCGTGGTTATGGTAAACCAAACTTAATATCCAGAAGTGAAAGTGGATTTTTAAGTAGCTTTTTCATTGCAGACATTTAATGTCTGTCTTTTTGTACTGCTTATAAAGAAAACACTTGTCACTAGGGGTCAAGACTCATAATGCACTACAGCAATTAAAGCTCTTTTAAGAGCTTTAAAAGCCCAGTTTTGAATTTAAATCTGTTTTTCTTTTACTTAAAAAGGATACATATTAGTGTACTTTTGTTTGGTCCTCTTCCACGCTCACCCTCCACTCACCTCATGCATTTGTGTGGCTGAACTGTTACAGTGTGGACACCGACGTTCTACTCTTCTCTCGTCCCACTCAGCAGACTCTCACCCATCATATCCACCATCCATGTGCGTAAAGCGGGAGCCCCATGAGGCGTCCTTTGCCCCCTTCACTCCCTCCACTGTCGGGGACTCCGCGTTAGCTGACATCTTGTCCCAGCACTCCGGCCTCTCTGTAGATGCCTCCATTCCCAGCTACCCTGCTCATGCCCACGGCCCCTGCTACAGCCAGTATGCCAGCCAGCATTTTATAGCAGGTACAGCTTTTACTAAAGCCCACCGAAACACCAGTTATGATCAAGACCCGTTTTATTTCTTCCTGAATCTCTGAAATCCAACAATGCTGTCGACTTTTTTTTCCTCCACTGTTTCTACAAGAGCAAGCTTGCGCCTCATTAACAGCAACTTTTTTTCTCCCTTTCTCCACGTTTCTCCTGCTTTGACCTTTCACTTGTCTCTGGGGTTAACAATAGGCCTCTGGGTGCTTCTAGCCTCGTGACGGGCCCACGTTCTGAGGCGCCCGAGGAGGCCACGGTGAGGGGAGCGATGCAGAGGCGGAGGACGTGAGGCTGATGCTGGGTCCCCGCTTTTGCACTCGTCTCTGTCCCCTTTCGCCTCTTTCATCCAGCCGGACCTGACGCTGTCACTGTTAATTACGCCGCTGAATGTGGGGCTCAGATCAGAGAGTGTTTTTTTTTCGCTGCTGCCGGTGTCGTTTTTTTTTTAAGTCGGTCGACACATTAAGGGCGCAGTTGTTCTTGAAGAATGTTTTGAAGTAACCGGCTTCAGTTTCATCGTCAGGCTTCAAGTGAAAGTTCACCTGAAAATTCAAATTTGACTCATTTTCTACTAACCTTCATGTCGACTAAGTGTTCGATTATTTTCAGAGTAAAAAAATTAATCAGTCCTACTAAAAAACATCTTAAAATATTGACTTATTTAAGTTTTTTTGGAACAATTCCTCATGTCGAGACTTCAATACAAGACAGACGTTACAGCAGTATGGAGGTATTTGGATGTTTTTAAGTGTCTTTTTGGAGGAAGACGAAGACAACTGAGCTCCAGTTGCTACATTAAAATGAACAAATATTTTTGCCTATAACTCCAAAAATAAACAGATTAATCTGAAAATAATCCTAACTCTTGGTCGACATGAGGGTGAGTAGAAAATAAATTTAATCTGGATTTTTACTTTATTTTATCTTATTTTTGTTTGTGTTGTGCTATAGAGCGAAGTGTTGCAGTCAAAAATATTGTATTAACTTTGTGGTGAGACTAACTCGCATGACTTGATCGCTTCCCTCTGAAGATTTGTCATCACATGATCATGTTAATCCTAAAACTAAAACACCAACTGCTTCATTATCGTAACTATTATTGTGTCTTGTGCTGCTGGTTTGTCATCACCAGTTAATTGCAGCCTCTTGCTTTGCATTCTCTTTTGCCTTTTCCCCCAAAATTAATGAGATATTATTCAATATAACTGTTGTGCCTTCGCTGGATTGTCGCTGGAAAAAAAACATCTTTATCCACTGAAGCATAAAAATATTCTCCATGACTTGTGTCCACTGAGCTTGTGTTCGTTAAATGGTGGACATGTTTTAATATTTGAGCTGTTTTAAATCTTTTTCTTTTTTTTTCTTTGTGTTTGTTTTAGGTCGGGAAATGGCCAGTACTACTTTACCCGGCTACCCGCCTCACGTCCCCCCGACGGGACAAGGCAGCTATCCCACTTCTACACTGGCTGGAATGGTTCCTGGTAGGTGCAACCAGATTACATTTAATATTCACAATAAAATCAATTAATTAGATCTATGATAAATTCTGAAATATTATTTAAGAATTAGCGCAGAAATCCAACACTGGTTATCCTACTGAGGGTTACACTGGACGTGTATTTATTTTTATGATACAATACCACAGTACAATATCTGTTTCATACTTATTTGCAAGCTATAGTTTCATGCTTTATGACTAATATAAAGACTCTTTAGACTAATACAAAATCAATAAGCCAGATCAGAAACCTACTAACAAACAAGAAGTTCCATTTTAAATTATATATTTTAGCGGTTTGGATTCCCTCCGGATGATTTTGATTGTGTTTTTGGACGAAGATGAAAACGAAGACAACTGAGCTCCAGTCGCTACATTAAAATGAACAAACATTTTTGTCTATTACTCTAAAAAGGAACAGATTACTCTGAAAATAATCCCAACCCTTAGTCGACATGAGGGTGAGTAGAAAATTAGTGAAATTTGAATTTGGGATGAACTATCACTTTAACTGTATTATTATTTTAAAGAAAAGTAGGTCAGACTATTGCTTTTATTGTAATCAGAATAAACGTGTTTCTGGAATAGTTAAAATAAATAAACAGTAAGAGTTTAAAAGTAATAAAATACATCATTTTTTGATGATATTATTGTGAGAATCCGGCATAAAAAACAACCAAAAGTACATCTCAATAAAGTGATACAACAACAACGCTAGTGAATGTCAAAATAAAAGCGTTTCACAATGTAGAATTGTAGAAAAATGTAAAGATATAATTTAGAAAAGAAAAGAAAAAGGTTGATGGCGAACAAGTTATCTCTGCTTAGATGCAAACAAGAATCTCAACTAGATTTAAATCTTGAACCTTCCCCTTGTTGGAGGTGGAGTCTGATCCCCTATCTGGACCAATCTAAAAACCAACTTGAAGTTTCTCTGTCCAGTTGTTTACGGCTACAATGAGAAATCAGATTGAAGTCTCTCATAGTTTCACGAGATCAATTAGTTGTTTACTCCCTTGTTTCACACACACACCGTCACACACACACACCCTCGTCTTGAGTAGCTGTAAGTGCTGTTTCTGACCCCGGATTGAAGCTTATTATAGCTGTGTTAGGCTGCGGTTAGCATCTGCGGACGAGAACATTAGCTGAACTCAATAGGCGATCACCACAATCAGTGGCCGTGAGATAGGACAGTTCCTCTCAGTTACACTCCAGCTCCCAGCGCTCATTACCCTGGTCGTGTCCACACAGCACACTCTCACCAACCCCGTCGATAAACACTGCTTTTGCTCCTCGCCGCGCCTCCCCGGACACCCAGGGCTGCCGAGCGTATCTCTTTCCCCTCTACTTAACCCGCAGTTCAGGTTCACAGCAAACAGTTAAGGGTCAAAACACAGCGGCGTGGAGAGCCTGTAAATATTTAAATCACTATCTCTCTCAGGGATGAGCTCCAGTTACCAGCGCTACAACTGCCGGCGTGTTTGGAACCCCTGCAAACAACTGTAAACACACTTGATGTGTGAGGCCCAGGATTCACACTGACCGGTGTTCTAAGATCGGATTCTCTTTTTTAAACCGTATTGACCTGAACTCTAAAGACACAAATATTGTTCATTAGAATCTACAAGAATATTTTGATGTTAACATAAAATATCTAATATCTATCATTTTTCACTATATTACAAAATCCCTTCAAAACCCAATTTGTTATAAAGTTGTTTAGTATAAAAAATACTAAACAACTTTATAACAAATTGCCTATACTTTTTGTAAAAGTATTTATTTTTGGTCAGTTTATAAATTTGGGAACATGTTTTAGGACATAATCCAAACGTTTGTGGTTTAAAGGGATAATTCAAATTCCACCCATTTTCTACTCACCATCATGTTGATTTACGCTTGGAATTATTTTCAGAGTAATCTGTTCCTTTTTAGAGTTATAGACAAAAATGTTTGTTCATTTTAATGTAGAGACTGGAGCTCAGTTGTCTTCGTCTTCATCTTCTTCAAGACACTTAAAAACATCCGAATACCTCCATACTGCTCGTCTGTAACCTCCATCTTGTATTAAAGTCTATATTTTAATCTTGTTTTTAGTGGCAGATACCAGACCATCATCTTAAATCTTGCAACATGTTTGAACAAGGATAAACTTAGAGTATTAGGCAAGAGACTGAGAGCTTCAAAAAATCTAAAAATGATTTTTTTCCTGAACAATTCCTCATGTCGAGGCTTCAATACAATGTTTAAAGTGTCCTTTTGGAGAAAGATAAAGACAGAGACAACTGAGCTCCAGTCGCTACATTAAAATGAACAAACATTTTGTCTATACCTCTAAAAACGAAAAAATTACTCGAAGTTTGAAATGAAGTTTATTGAAATGACACCAATGATTTGTTGAAACAAAGTTAGCATGTTAGCTCGTGACTAATAAACTATTCTGTTTTGTTTCATCAGGTGGAGACTTTTCTGGAAACCCCTACTCTCATCCACAGTACACCACTTATAATGAAGCCTGGCGGTTCAGCAATCCAGCGTTACTAAGTAAGTTAAACCCCCATTTTTTAAGGTTTTCTTCATTAAAAAAAAAGTTCACAACTAGGTCAATACCAACACCTGTCGCACACAAAGTTTGATCGTGGATCGTTCTTCTGTTAATTTCAGGTTCCCCTTATTATTATAGTGCCGCATCCCGTGGCGGCGCACCCACTGCTGCCAGTGCCTACGACCGCCACTAGTTTCTACGGAGACCGGCACAAACTCCAGGACCACGGCTTCGGCCTCCATATTGTCCCCGTCTGAGTAAAAACCAGGAGGCCGAACGCGAGCGAAGAGGGAACCAGGAGGATCCCCGCCATGTTTCAGAGGAGGATCCGGCTGGATGGACACCATCGTATACCTGGACCAACTTCAGCGTGACACTCATCTGGGTTCCAGTCTGGCGATCAGAACTTTACGAATAATCCCAGAAAGACTTTGAAGAGATTATATAAATATAAATATATATATTATAAAATACAAAATTGATGAAAACCAGTGTGAAGAATACCACGTGGACACAAATGTTGTGGGTTTTTTATGTTGCTGTTGGTGGTGTTTTATTCATGTTTCCTTTGAACTGCAGTATTTTCCATTAAAGCTGAGATCGGTCCTGATGAATATGTAGAGAGTTGAACTGGTTTGAAACTTTTTGCTTCTATTTATTTACAACTTTCACAACCAGACTTTTAATATTCACATCATTTCAGACCACAGAGGGATTCCTTTCCAATATTAAAGTTATTTTAAAACATTTTAAATCATTTCTCTGGAGGTTTTTTTTTTTTTTTAATTTAAGAATTTCTTCTTTTTTTGCTGGATTGAGTGGAGTTTGCTTCATCGTGGACAATCTTGTCTTCATCTACGTTTGATGATTCATCAAATTTGTCGCCTCAAGGCGGATTATTTGATTATAAAGAATGAGAAAATATCCAAATGTAATTATTAGCAAGGCTTGGAAGGTAAATAAGTGGAGCCCAAGAGATCATTCACTGATGTGTTTGTTTCTCATGGATACACAACAATAATACATCACCTTAAATTTAAAAAAAAATCAACCCCCAAAGCTACAAAATCTACAATTCGCTTTGACAACAGAACTTCACGGACCCTCTTTCATTTCATGCAACTCTCTATGTGGACTGACGGAATATGCTTTTTAGGGGGAAATTATTTTGTGAATGTACTTGTAACTACATTTGCCAAAGACTTAGGTTATTATTTAATATTTGATTTACAGTCTATGTACATGAAGCAGTATTAAGACAACGTTGTGACAGTTAAACGACATGAAAAAAACGGTGACACAACTCAATATACAACCTGTAACGACAAACGCTGCTTTGTTGAGTGACTTGTGAATAATGTGAAGACCTACAGTCTTCTCTGTAAATATGATGACACTCACAAAAGCAACACCGTCTATCGGGCAATTTTGTAGATAAACAGAGAAAAAAAAAATCACATTACATTTGTGTCTTGATGTAACGTTGTGCTTTAGAGAAAAGGCACAACATCATGTGACCCCGCAGCTGAAGTTGTAGTCGGGTTCAAATGCTAACATCACATAGTCGTCTTCGTCCATTTAGTTGATTTTGATGTCATTTTTTTGTCACTATGCAAAGAGTTACATGGCTTTCTGTATTAACTTTTGTTGTTGGACTTCGACTGAGTAAATGGATGTTTACTGAAGTCACAATCATGATGTTTACTGTCGTTCGTGTGCTAACCAGACTCACGTCCCATATTCAAGTAATAACTTATTCCCGAGAATACTCCGAAACACGGCTGCGATGTTTGAAATAAATCTGTGCGCGTCATCTGCTGCAAGATGATGTCACAGTTCCTGCTCTTTGAAAGAAGCTTTTCTTGTTTAAATTGCACTTAGAACAAGCTTTCCTCAGTTGTTGTTACACTATGCTCAAGTTTTCATACTTGTCTCAGTTCATGGAAAAAATAATTGTTGGGGACTTTTGCTGTTGTAAAGAAGATGCAGGACAAGACAAAGGAAAATGGAAAAGACTTTTGGCCTCAATCACTGTTTTGTTTCTTTTCTTTTCTGTGCACATGAGAAATAAATTCTTTTTTAAGTCATTTATTCACTCTTGTTGTTGATTGTACTAATAAAGTTAAATATGAGACTGTAAGTACAAATCTGATGATCAGGTACTTAAAGAGATATTTCACCCAGAATTCAAATTTCACTCATTTTCTACTCACTATCATGTCGACTAAGGGTTGGGATTATTTTCAGAGTAATCTGTTCCTTTTTAGAGTTATAGACAAAAATGTTGGTTCATTTTAATGTAGCGATTGGAGCTCAGTTGTCTTCATCTTTATCTTCGTCCAAAAAGACACTTAAAAACATCCAAATACCTCCATACTGCTGGTCAAAATATAGTTAATAAGTAACAATTAAAGAAGATTGTCAGAGTTTTGTCGAGGCTTCAATACAAGATGGAGTTACAGACGAGCAGTATGAAGGTAATTAGATGTTTTTGAGTGTCTTTTTTTATGAAGAAGAAGAAGAAGACAACTGAGCTCCAGATGCTACTTTAGCATGGACATGCGTTTGAATTTTGAGCTAACCCTTTAACATGTCAATTTCAATTTCCAAAACGATCCCAGAGAAAGTGAGGGTGGATCCCATATCATTGATCACTTGATTGACATACAGTCAATCAGATGAACTTTTGAAATTGTCTGTAAATTATATTTACTATTGTAAATTTCCTACATTTTTGTCCATTTAGCTGTGACTTTGGTTTTGATTCTGTTATTACAAATACATTTACAACTTCATTGATGCTACACGATCCTAAAAAAAATGTTTTTAGGCCATTGAGTGAGGCCGAAAAAAGAGGTAATAAAAATTTGATTTTTCAAAATGTACAAAGTTAATTGTGTTCTTAAATACTGGCTCATGTTACATTGTAAACAACATGAATTCTCAATAAATGTTTAAATAAATTTACGTTTTGCATTGTTGAAGTAAATAGATCTTTTTATGAGTAGCTGGATTTACAGTGTGCATGAAAGAGCTTATTTCAATTTTTTAAAAATAATAGTTATCTCACAAAAAAACACAGTTAAAAAATACACAATAATAATGATACTTTTCAAATTAGCAATGATTGATGACATATTTTTTTACAGACTGTATGACCAGACAAAATCAGAAAATCCGTAAGATAAGTCAAACAATTTTGGAGTTTTGCAGCTGTATTGGTTGTTAAAACCTATGAGATTATCCTGAGTTCCAAGTGAAACAATGATTCAAAGGAGCAAAGACAAAGAAGGTTAACTCCAATTCATTTCATGATGAATTTCGTTTCCACTTTTCTCCTCAATCTTCTGCCTCTTGGCCATAATTTTCCCTTCTTCCTCTGCCTATTGTTTATTCCATGGATCCCCTGTGAAGCATCAAGAGCTGCAGTTTCTGTCAACTGTCCTACGTGTTTGTCATTCAGGCCTTGTTAAAAGATAAAAAAAACCACAGCCCTGGTGTACACGCTAACCCTCCCTCCTCTCCCAGCTGAGAATTCCCAGTGGTAAAATTATTCCATTTAGATAGGAACTTTTTGTCACTAGCCTGTCTAAATTGGCATATCTGGCTCACTTGGAGAAACCAATAAACTGTGAACCCGGATGCATCTGTCAGTCAAGCTCATCTTTACTTTAGCAGACCAGATGACAACAACAGCAGAGAAGACACACGCACCAGCAGAATGGGCCGCACTGATTGGCTCTCATCAGTTAGGCATTACGAAAAGCACCTGTCATCCTCGGGGCTTCTCAAAAAACCCCGCGCAGAGAGGCCCCTGCCACGGGGGCCGAGGGGGCTTGCACAAGATTTACTGAAACACTTCGCCCTCATTGTCAGCTTGTGATACACAGCGAGACTTCTCCAGGCTCGAGACGCCCGAGCTCTTAGGTTTTTTATTTAGTTTATACAACACCATTTGATGCTTGATTCCAGTTTCTGCTCATGGATGTGAGATCAAATCGTTATTAACTCTATTTAGGAAGTGTAGTGATATAGAACAACGTGGAAAAAGAGAGATGGTTAGCAACCTGAAATTTTCTTTAATTAGAATAATGTGAAAGAATTTAAATCCCGAGTTGCGGTCTACTCCAGGCATGCGAATCTCCTCCCACTGTCCACAAACAAATGCTAAGATACAGATTTCCTGGAAGTTTTAATTCTTAATTTTGTTATTGCTATTATATTTCATCTTAAAAAGCAGAAATAAATCATTTTAGAAAAAAAAAAATTCTTAGAAACATTATTCTCTGGATTTCCTCAATAATATTGATAGTACTTTATTTTTTAGCATTTTTTTTTTATTATTCCTGAAAGGGTTATTCTCTCAGTTAGTTCACGTTTGGATGAATTGAGGAATTTGTGTGATGGGATTCAAATGAAATATTATTTTAACAGACTTGAAACTCACTCACATGTGAACACATTCATAAACACATTGCACAGGTTTTCTGCATTAGTTAGTAATAGTTCACCCAAAATTCAAATTTCACTCATTTTCTGCTAAACCTAATGTCGACTAAGGGTTGGGATTATTTGGGAGCAATTTGTTCCTTTCTAGAGTAATAGACAAAAATATTTGTTCATTTTAATGTAGCGACTGGAGCTCAGTTGTCTTCGTCTTCATCTTCGCCCAAAAAGACACTTAAAAACATTCAAATACCTCCATACTGCTAGTCTGTAACATCCATCTTGTATTGAAACCCCAACAAGATAAATTTTCCAGAAGAAAAACAAAAACTAGTCCATATTGTGGAGACAGTAGACACTGGGAGCTCCCATGATATTTACCTAGAGTGTTCCCTATCAGTGTAGCATGTTAGCCCTTTAGCTTCTGCTACAGACAAACTTAAAATAAAGTCAAGAGAAAAAAACATTCAGAACAATTCCTTTTGGCGAGGCTTCAACATCACAAGTCGCTATATTAAAATGAACAAACATTTTTGTCTATAATTCTAAAAAAGGAACCGATTACTCAGAAAATAATCCCAACCCTTAGTCGACATGAGGGTGAGTGGAAAATATGTGCAATTTAAATTCTGATAGTTGATGTTGCGGATCATGCTAGAATCAGGGCAAGAATCATGCCTGACACAACATGTAGATAAAGATGAATTAAGATCATTAAAACCAATTGAAAATTGAGGTAGAAATACTCATAAAGTTAAGTTGATCCAAGTGTACCACTGGAATGAAATACATTTTTTGGAATGACCGGACGACTGGAAGTTTCTCGACAAATCTCGGGGTGTGGCGTCTTTCAGGGCCAAGACACGTCGGTGGTCCAGCGCTGACATGCTGTCATCCGCGAGCATGCGAGCCTGTCATCAGCCTCATCATGTGGCTGTCATAGTTGACGGCAGCGAGGGGAGAGGCCAGCGCCGCCGTGTCAATCAACAGGCCCTCATTAGAAGCGGCTTTAATTAGTGGCTGCACGGGCGCAGTATTGTTACAAAGCCGCCTTCGTTAACTCTGTTAATCCCAAATGGATTGGTTGGGAACAGGGCTAGCAGCAGTGGGCCAGACGCTGAGACGACTTAATATGTAAAATGAACTTCCACGTGTTAATGCGAGTCTGAAAAACATTCTTTGTTGTGATGTTTGAGAATAATGTTTAACTCCATCATCGAATATTTGTTTTGCGTGTCCTTCTGTACGTGTTTGACCTCTCTCTCATGTTCAAATAGTAGAAAACCAAAATGGAATGAAAAAAACTTTGTATATAAAGGTTCAAATGTTGAATACGTTTTAGGTAGAAAAGATGCTTTGACAGTGATATGTCGGACCCAGAGCTCAGTCAACACCAACACAGGCCTGATATTATTTGATTTCCTGAAATATAAAATGCATGTCTTAATGGAATAGTGTCATAGTCAGGATCAGCAACGGAGATAAATATTGTAGCGTCATGTGGTTGAATGCTAGAAGGACAGGACATATATATGTCTGAGAAGATTAAATATGCAAAATTCTGAATATGAGCTTCATTTTATCTTAACGTGTTGATTTAAGTGTGTCTTAAATAGATGTTGGACTCTATTGTATCATCAGTATGTGTCTCCCCTCTGGGGATGAATAAAGCTTTTCTATTTCTATTTCTATTTCTGTTTGTAAAAAACTCTCTTTTCATTGAAATATTTTTTAAGGCTAAAATATATTATTTATTAGAAAATCTTAAGCCCCGCCTACTCAAAAGCTAGGTTTTCTGGAGCTAAAACCTTGTTTACCATAACCACGCCCACTTTGATGTGATTGGTCAAGCATCAAAGTTTGCCACTTTGTGTCATCAATCAAATCTCCACCTCCAAGGGAATTGTTGTACAAACAAAGTAGCTGGCTGGAGGAGGAGTGAAGACATTATTATGTCATAATTGACTCCGCTCTCGTAACCTCTTGTTCGCTGAGATTTAAGAGAACTTTATAAAAGTTCAAAACATGGTCATGATGAGAGACTTACTGCATCTTGGAGAGGAAGACTTCAACTTTTTAAAACATGTGAGTGAGTCAGAAGAGTTAGGTTTAAACATTAGTTTCCCTTTAAACTTTAAACTTTTAAACACATCAACGACAACATGATACCAACAGGTTTCTTATTAAGCAGTTTCAACAAGACTACATTTGAATATATCTAATATATGCTATGGCTTTGTAGCAAGTAATACTTGTCCAATTGTGTGTCATTAAAAGAATCGTATCAGGAGTGCCACAGGGGTTTAAATAATAACTCTATTAAAAAAAACATTAGTTTTGACCTGAGTTCATTTAAGTTATTGCCTAGCTAGTTTTGTTTGTAGAAACATTAACCCTCGGCTTTGAGAAACACATGAATGCAGATTACGCAATTTGTACTTGAGCTCTTAATCCATCAAAAAGTGACCACAATATACTGTATAATCTACAGTTATTAAAGTCGTTATACAAGAGAAAACCTTTTCTATCATGGAAATAGAACGTCTGAAGTACAAATCGAAATAGAGCAAAGGCCAAACATTAAGCTACTAATCCAATTTTATCTAAAAACAAAATACATCTGGGGTGAGATGAGAAAGCACAACCTTGATGAGTTGATCCAGTCCGCTGACCCTTTAAGAAAAGCACCAAAAAACCCATCTATGCATATGAAAATGTAAATTTGACTGTAAAATGTTCCAGCGGAACGGAAGTCAAAGAGTTCAAGACCCGTCTGTGATGATCCAGTTTCTGACAGAACGATGATTATGAGGTTATTTCCACTGTCGGGCGGGTGAGACCGTTCAGCCGACAAGAACATGACTTTGTGATGTTTGTAATGAGTGAGCATTGATTGATTCAACACAGCTTAAAGAGGCTTTCTCCGTGTTCGGGGCTCAAAAGATGCCGAGGCTTCGTGTGCATCCTGTGCCGAAGTTCACAATTAGAATAATGAGCAGTCACAGAGCTGTCTGGGCTAATGCAATCGCTGCGTTCCTCCCCCGGGCTGCCAAATACATGCTATTACACCGTCCTGGTCCCTGTTGGATCAGTCAGCAGTGCACAGAGTTTCCCTTCAGGAGGTAAATTAGAGTTTTGAATGGCCATTGTGGGGCACATTGTTTAATCAAACACTAAATATGCTTCACTACCTGATTACATCACACTGAGAGTAGACCGCTGTGCTGACCAGCTCTTCCGGACGCTGCTATGGAAGGGACTCAGGTTCCAGTTCTAAGAAGCAGTGCCTCCCTCCTTCACTTAAAAATAAGTTCATGTTGAGAAGTCAGAATTGTTCTCAGTGTGGAGTCACTTTTATCACTGATATTGAAGGTTTTAATGGAGAGATGTTTAATAGAGTGGTCGCAAATATGGTTCTGATGTTGCATCCATCCTGGAAACTTTTAATCAAGACCTCGGTTTAATGGTTCCTCAGTGAAATAATTAGAATTTCCTGGAAGACCTGGTGGGTCAAAATCCAGTCAACTATAGTGCATACTCAACCATGTTTCTCCATCACATATCTTCCCAAGATAGTCTTGCAGTGATGGTACAACTACATCTGCATAATATACCTGTGCTACTCCATTTGAGTGTTCTTAAAGAGGCCCTTAGCTATTTTTACTTTTTTCATATTCCTGAGATTTACTTTTTATTTTGAAGGGACAAAACTTTCACAGGTAGCCTGAGGCTTTTATTGTGACGGTTGATTTACGCAGACAATTTTGCCTTGATGACCCAAACAGTACTACTTCTATCCAATAGTGGTTGAGAAAAGACTGTTTCATTTGGTTCATTGGTTGTAGCATAAAATACTTATAAATAGATTCCAGAAGCGGAAAAAACCCAATGAGAGCTTTTGTAAACAGATGCAGACCCCAGTGAGGACATTTACACTTAAGTACACTGCAATAACACTGTTCTAACAGTGGGGGGGATACTTTAAAAAAAGGTTAAATAATCTGTTTTATTGCTTTGACAACTATCAAACCCACTGGGTAACATTTTTATAACCCTAATGCTAGCTTGTGACGACAATTCCGATGGAGAGTGTACAATAAAAACCTTGAATTTTTAAAACTGTTTCAACTATATTTAGCATATCAAGTGTGCTTTATGGTAAATATAACTCACATTACTCTTGAACATGACCCGGTTCGAAAACACAAAAAATGAGTAGCTTAAGTGTTGATTTAAGTGTATCTTAAATAGATGTTGGACACTATTGTATCATCAGTATGTGTCTGTTTGTACAAAACTCTCTTTTCATTCAAATATTTGCATTAGAAAATGTGCTTAAGCCCCGCCCACTGAAAACACTGTTTTTCTGGAGATTAAATGTTGGTCAAGGTTCATCAAGGTTTGTCACTGCACGTAATTAATCATGTATCGACCTCCAATCGACTCATTGTATAAACAAAGCTTGGTGTGATTTCAGCTGGCTGGAGGAGTGAAGCCATTGAAACTCATTGCTATTGTAACCTCTCGTTCGCTCAGATTTCAGACGGAGGAGAAGTTTATAAAGTAATAAGTTCAAAACATGGTCATGATGAGGGACTTACTGCATCTTGGAGAGAAAGACTTCAATATTAGTAAGTCAAGAAAGTTTTCTGCTTTATTTTAAAAAAAAATAACATTAGTTGCCCTTCACAATTGGTGTCAGAAGTTGGATTCCAACCTAGATGTCTAAAATAGACTATGAGGAAGGGGTTTGATCTCCATGATCACAGATGTTATGTTGGAGTGGTTAATTATCTAGGTGTGTGGGGGGGGCAGACAGGACGAGAATGACTTGAGTTCAGACTTGTGTATCTAAGAGAGACGGTAACATAATTTGACCTATAGCCCCATTTAGCTTCCAAACAACAAGAAGATGCAAAAGTTGCTTAGAGATGGAAGGACCGTAAAGGGGTACGGCCAGAGTGGGATTCCACTTCCACTAACCCCCACCAACCTCTTACTGTCTCCCTAGCCTCCACCCCCCCGAACCCACTCTCACGCACACTCTCACCCACACGCAATCCTCTACACCCCACGCCACCCCCCTTTTTTTTTGCAACACCCAGTCACTGTCAGGCCAAACACATGATGAATTGCCCTGTCAACAGAATTCATTGAGGGACCAATTAATTCAGCAGAAATGAACTAGAGCCATCAGTCGCTGAAAAACTCAGTGCAAAGAGAGCAAAGTAGCACCACTTCAGAAAACGAGGAGGCAAGGGAGAGATGTGGGAGAGAGGGTGAGACAGGCTGGAGAGAGTAGTGGAGACGAGAGGGCAAAGCAAAAGAGAGGAAGGGAAGGAGCGTGGTGGAAGTTAGTCTGACAGAAATTGGTCATTTAATGCTTTAGCGCACTGGAGACAGCCCCTGTCATAGACGAAGGCATGGCAGGGGCTCCCCTGGTATTTTATTTATTAATTATCCTATGCAGCAAGGGGCCTTTAACTGTCTTCGTCCGGCCCGTCAGCCCGACACGCTGTCATTTTCTCTCCACAAACAGATCCTTTAACACCATGCTCCAGGTTAATGGAGACAAAGCCAATATCCAGCCAACCTTGCCGTCTCCCCCCCAAATACAGTATTCATCTGTACCTCGTCTGGTAATTATGTTTCAAGCGATCTCCTGAATATGTCGTCGGGATGCTAATAGACCTAAAAGGTGGCGCGTGGAACAAGTCTGACCTTTTCAACTCACCGGTAGGCGGATACTTGCAAGTACACCGGCAATTATTTACGGCTGCGAGTGACCCCGCGTGACGTCCAGAGTAAACACACATAATACTGTTTTAATGAAGGTGTTTCGAGAAGTAAACATTTGAGATGTTAAGATAAGGTTTAGAAATGTGTAAATGCTTTGGTAACATGTCTACTACCACATTTTTCACGGATTATCATTTAAAAGGAACATGTAATTTTCATTTATTTTCTGCCGCTTGTGGTAATAGGGGGGGTTGGACCTATCCCAGTTACTTCAGACGAGAGGCGGGGGACACCCTGGACAGGACGCCAGTCTGTCGCCGGTCACACAAAGAAATAAAGCCATTCACACACTCGTACCTACGGAAAAGTTCCCCAGGTTCCCAATCAACCTCTGCATGTGTTTGGACTGTGGGAGTACCCGGAGTAAACCCACGCCACATGGGGACAATATAGAAACTCCACACAGGAATGTCACAATTTGGCTCCCTCCGGACCTGGAAGCAAAGCTGCAACCTTCTTGCTTTTCATTCATTTTTTTATATATATATATTTCTATCAATTCTTAAATTTGCCAGTTGTTTTTTTTTAGGTCTGTATGACCTGTGTAAGAGATTTTTTTCTCATGGCTTTATTTAAACAGAGCATACAGGCAGTGTCAAGCAGTGTCCTTCCTACTTAACCATCAAAATGGTCATTTTTATTTATTTTAGTGATGTAGTCCTAAGTTTATTTTATGCTTTCAACTTTTCTGTGTGTATTGATACTGTTAGCTAGTAGCTAATAGGCCATACAAGTGAATGACGGAACTTCAACATGAAAACGTTAAAAGTTATTACTCTAACGGACAAGTTACCTGCATTACCATGGTAATGACATGATTACGTGCATGAAAAAGCTGATTAAACAGTTCATACTTTAGGCGAACGTATTGTAAAACAACAGACTCTACAAAAGTATTCTTTCTATATTCATTTCAACACGTTTTAGGACAAGATCGATCAGGATGAAAAATAGTACATTTCTATGCAAACTTTAACCACTGACTTTCCAAAAGCAAATCTTCACATCATGACTGCGAATGCATCACTGCTACTGTCGACCAAATAAACGCAACAAAGTGCTAAAGCAACGATGAGGAAATGCTGCCCAGATGTAAAAAAAAAAAATGGTCTGTTAATTATTCAAAATTGTATTGTATATATTCAATGAAATCTAATGTAGAATTACACGTTAAAACTGGTAAAGTAGATGCTGTAATATATAAACCGTATAGAACTTCATCCAGCCCACTATCCAAAATAATGATTTATTTATTTCATTTCATTATACAAATTAAAATGCCTTCTATAATTTTATATTTTATTTTAATTATCTCATTGTATTTTATTGATTTTATTATATTGCATAATGTATTCCACAACATTACAAAAATTCCTGTTTGTTTTTACAATTCTGGGAACGCAGTATTACTTTGTAGTTACTTTTGAACTGTGAACTCTAAAAATGTAGAGTTAGAAATAAAAACTAGTTCACAGGAACTATACTGGTTGCTTTCCCAGGATCCATCTCATCTGATCTGACTTTGGAACTTTTTTACACTTTTTCAAAGGTTTTTTACTATGTCTAAATTGAATAATACATATGTTCAAGCTTAAATAAAAAATATAGTCTAAATCACCAAATTAGACTCAATGTGCTTCTATAGTTGCAGTACCTTATGGGCGACTTACTAAGAGTTTTTAATCTAGATCATTAACAGCAGATGTTTTAATAAATGTTAAGTTAAAATGTATCGATCAGTCGGCAAGACTAATCTAAGTTATAGCTCAAAGAGCTTATTGTAAAAACGATTTGGTCACATTCCGACAATGATTTGCAGCAGTCATTTCAGTGAAGGGCAACGGCAACAGCAGATAATTACGGTGTCATGTGATTTTGGGCGCAAGATCAAGAATCTGCTGATTCATCCCACGGGTGATTATGATGTCCATATGGTCAACCTACAGACGGCGACACAGGGAAACACTATCAGCCTGCGGCACTCCTGCTTTTGCCAAAACTTTGATCCCGTCTTTTGTAGCGCTGTTGGACGCCGTTCATCCAGTCCCTGAATTATTAACAGCATCTCTTCTGTGCGCTCTGGATACTCGAGTGGAAAACACGGGATGAGGAGCAGCTGGGAGGCTCTGAGATCAGGAAGTGAAATCCAACGCGGTTTCCATTGTCGCTCATTGATAAGCTGGTGTACCTTGGATGCCCTCTCCGCCGTCACATACTAAGAACCATCACAAACTTATTTAAGAAAGTCTGTTGCTTCCACACATCAACCCTGAATGTTTACTTTCCTCTTCCTCTCGTGCTGAGCTCGGTCAACACTGGCACACCAGCCAAGTGAACTTGACAAATGGAACAGGAAAGCTAACCCAAACGAAAGAGGTGCTCAGAGCAACTGTCACAGGTTAAGTGTTCTCCTTCTTTCTATTTACTGACTGAGAGCTTGTTTTGCTGCTGGTCACCGTCAGTGAACCAGTCAGCACTTTCTTCTCCTCCGGTCTCATTTGGTAAGATGTTGTGGTGAGAAAAGTCTTTGACAGTCATTTATTTTTTATTCTTACAAAAGCATTTCAATTAAATTATATTAATCGTTGTGTTATCTCAGGGTCAAGGTGACCCGAAGGCACAAGAACAAATGTTTGACCCAGAGACAACACAAGGGATACCTTGACCACATTTGTTTCCGTGCACTGGGTAACCTTGACCCAAAGACAACACACGGGTTAGGAATTGTATTGTCTTAAAACCAAAGAGGTTGGTTAATAACATTTAATTATTTATATTATCAAGAGGAATCATTTATATGTATGAACCTTACTTCAGTTTTTAAATCAGTGTCTCATTTGAGTTAGATTATTTTACATTGTTTCTTAAATAATTAAATGAATCGATATCAAAATATGCAACAATTTTGATGAAAATAAAGAGCTTAGTAAGTGTCATATGATCTAAAAGAAAAACACGATTAAACAATCGTATTAAGCCTCTTTATATGCAGAAAACTGTATTTATCTATTAAGGATTCAACATACTGTACATGTCGAAATATATATTATTCTTGATTAAGGAAAAAATTATTCTTTAATTCCATTATATTATATGTTGAAATGAATAAAACAAAACTAAGCTTACTCTGAAACTGTCCAACAATAACCTAAAACATGTAGGCAAATCAGAATAAAAAAAAAACACCAATAAACGTCATTTCATAACCTCCCATTATTTGTTAATTCAAGCATTAAACACAAACACAGAAACGGATGCGCTAATCGGTGAAGGTCTACTTGCTCTGGTGCTCCTAGTTCACATGTAATCTCTGGCTTCTATCCCTGACTATTTGAATCGTATTAAATATATATCACTTGCTAATATGAACTTGATGTTGGAGTCAGACATCATTTAGTGGAGTTTAACAGTTTCACATCACGCTTATACTTCAGGGAATACCAAAGATTAATTAATCATAAAATAATTAATGTGAAAGAAAAACGTGTTAATGGCCCCCAAAAAAAAAACAAGAATCAAGAGTGGATTACATGAGAAGATGTAAGAAACTGGAGCGACCGGAGGAGAATGGAGGAGCAGGAAGATGTGCCGAGAATATAATTAATTCAATGAGACTAATTAGGAACATAAGAGCAGGTGCCAGGCTATGAGCTGACAGAGAAGACAGCACGACAACATGCCAACACAAGAAAGGAGAAAAAAAAAAGTCACACACACACTTGGTGTGTAAAACACACAATCAAACACACAATCACACAAACACACAGCTGCGGTTATGAGGGTGTATCGTGACAGGCACTGGGACAAAACAACTTTCTGCGTTTTGTCATGTGAAACCCCGCAGGAATACTCGTGACAGGAAGCAGAGACCCAGGCACCGTGGGGGTCTCTTGCCTTTGTCTCACACACGTTCCCTTTATTATTTTGTTCTGCAATGGTGGCAGGAAGTTTGCACCAGCCTCTTTTTTTTCCTCGCCTAATTATTTCCGAGCTGCGACCGCAAACGGTGAAGATCTATAGACTTCCCGCCGTCTAGCCGACTTTCAAGTTCTTTCATGATTTCTCATTTTAACAATAATATAACAAATACTTACTTTATAACTATTATAGTGCTTCACTGTTATTAATGTATAATTATTCTGCTGTAATCTAATTATATTGAATATAGTTGCAGCAAGGTACCAGACGTTGATGGAGGAGGAGGTCGTTTTGTTAACTTGAAGGTCACTGAGTTCAAGATGGTTTTGGTATTGATGTCGCAGGAGAAACAATTCAAAAATATATATATAATATATATAGTTTGGCATTTAGATTTAGGTCTCGAGTTTGACATGAGTAGTCAGTGTAACCTTTCAGACGCATAAACATTGTTTTGAAAGAATCATAACTAATAACTTTTACAAACTAAAAGTATACATTTATTTTTTTAGTTTTTTATGTTTCTTGGTTACATGCCATCTTCTTCAATTTTAATGAGGGTTAATTTCCAGAAATTCAAAGGTGCGATTTAGAATATTATACTAAATATATGATCCGTTTAAACCCATTATAAACCAGTAAACTTTACCTTTATTTCTCTCTCTACACGCTCACCTACCTGTATGCTCTCTTTGCTGTCCACACCAGCAAAAGAACAAGTTCAAATGATAGTAAACAACATCGGTAGAACTACAGTAAAACTGGGAATGACTCTTCTTCAGGTGCTCTCCCACCCCTGCAAATAAAAACATAATTTTAATTTTCTCCATTATTTTAATTCATTTGGCATCGATATTAGTTTTCATTATGTGGTAAAATACAAAATGTAAGTATAAAAAGTCTTGAGAATTACATACTTAAATCTTTTGAAAATATTATCAAACCCTAAAATTAAACTTTTGGACATGAAATGAACCATAATCAGGCAAGTTTGTTTGTCACTGCAACAGTTTGTTCTTTATATCAAAGTTTATTCTTTATTAGACAAGATCAGATGCATTTGAGAAAAACAGGAGAATTAAAGCAAGCTTCATCTACAGGTAAAAACGTAATACCTGGATATGTTTGGACAGTAGCTCTACTGTATCTCAAAGACATTCTCCACATACTCACATATAAAATGCAACTTCTAATTATCTCCTCGTGTTAAAGCATTAAGCCAAACAAAAGGAAACGGACGCTGAGAAGCAGAACTTGAGGAGACTCTCCTCCCATCCATCACTGAGGATCTATAGCCAACTTTCCTCCGTACAACACAACAGCATTAAGGGTCTGTGTAGTCCTGCAGGCAGGATTCTGCCAAGCGGACAGCTCAATACCAAGCCTTAGAGCAGCCTGTCAATGCAACACCAAACCCAAGACAGAGGAGTCTGGGGGGGTGGAGGGGAAGGCTTTTTTAATTATCTGTGGTTTGGTCGGACTGTGCATCATCATTAGAGAGACTAAATAGCAGTGGTCACTGACTCAGGTAGTAGTAAACGGCACAATTAACAAGCTGAGGAGAGAGAACTGTATTCAATTTGAAAGCCTTCTCTCTTAATCCATCTCCAGTGATCAGCAGAGCTGCTGAGCTACGCCCTTTTACATTCAATTACATTAATCAGGTTATTACCCTGCAAAAAGTCAACATTTTAATCAGGATCCGGCAAAGTCGGGCACCTCAGACACCTCGACGTGAGACGTGACGGCGGTTGAGTGAAGATGTTGTCTTGACGAAAGGATGGATGCCGAGTTAATGGAGTCTCTGTGTGAAGCATGATCTTGTGGAATGATCGTCCTAACATGACAAAAACAATATTAATGAATGATTGTGGAGTTTGGATACTTACTGAGGCTCTTTTTGAATTATCTCGGAATAACTATAGAAACTATGACTTTTATTTTACATTATCAACATTTTTGCACCGTTCCCCCATCATTTGAGGTGGTCTTATGTTTTCCTTGACTTTATTGGGTTTACTCCGGGCACTCCAGCCTTCTCCTACAACATTCTGTGTTTATCGTGGACTATGTTGCTTTTAGCTAGTTTGGCTCCCGCCTAGCTGTGACCCTGGCTTCTGAAATTCAAAATTTTAAGTGATATGGAACCAACCTGCCTTTTGTTTTTAATGTTTTTGTTGTTGTTTTTTTAACAAAAATGAAAACTGAGATACTATATAGTCATCCTATAGTTAACACCTTTTATTAACTTTATCTATATCCATGTTACCCAAATGTTAATTATGAATGTCACAAATTAAAAACAATTGCAAAAAAAAGCATAACAATTTGAAACATTAACAGGTGGTAAAATATCAAATATTTTTCAACCACTGTTGCCGTAGAGGAATTTTCTGTGAACACTTGATGGTTTACAAAATAAATGAGTATAAGTTTAAGCATAATAAACGAAAAATGTATTCCACCTCATTACTTCTTTCCGGTTGGATTTCTAAATATATTGAAACAAATGGTTAATGAGACCAAAAAAAAGTAATTTCCAACCAAGAAGGTTCCACCAAGGAGATAATTTATAAGCTGAGATATTTATCTGGATGCTCTTAGTTTTGAGAAATAACAATGAAAAAGATCCAAAAGTATTTGAGAAATAGTTCATAACAAGGTTGTTGTTCAAGAGTTCCATCTGGATCAATAAATGTTTTTGAAGTTGTTGAAGACTTTTGCAGATTAAAATGATGGTATTAATTAAATAAATGTAACACAAATACATATTAACATGTTTTTCATATGTTTTCCTCCATTTATACTTTTATTTATGCCCCATATCTGTACAGTTCGTATGAAATCCTCTCTGAGATAACCCATGCTTGGTGTTGTTCACACAGTACGTGTCTACGAATTGACTGGAAAAAAACAGAAGAAAAACAACTGCAGGGTTTACGTCACAATGTACCAGGAAATATTTTCCCACAGAAAGTACAAAAAAAAACATTGTCTAACACCAGCCGTTATTCATGAACGGATGGAACATGGTGTATAAATGTATGTAGAGTCATCCCCCATGGCCAGGTGAAGTATTATTTCATTCACAGCAGAAAAAAAAAGCCAATTTGTATGAATATGTGCTTACCACACAGGCAGCGAAGTGGTGGACTGTGCTGACTGATTGCTGACTGCACACACAAAGTGAATCTAATTTAGTAGAACCTCTGGCTAAGCAGTAGTTTCTCCCCCATTTTCACCCACTAACAGGCAAGAAATCAATTCTCAAGCGTCTGTGATGTTCAGAAGATCCTTGTCCTTCTTCCCTTTTATTTTATTTAGACCCGTGTTTTTTTGCATTCTGGTTATTATGCAACTGCTGACTTGAGAACACGGAGCTGATTATGGAGGGAAATTTGTGTTGTCCAGCCGGTAATGAGAGAAGACAGAGGTGAGGACGGCTCAATAGAAGAGATAACCACTCTTTGATCCAAACACTCATGCAGAACCTGTATTTGCTGCACTGTCAGTAAATGTGCTGTCAAACTCCTGGTTTAAATCATTTGCTTTGAAACTTTTTAACAGAAGACCAACATACTCCACTGACCTCCCTGCTGCTGCTGTTGAGAAGGAATTGGCCCACTGTATATGTGCTGCTATTTGTATGGTACATCAATGTTTTTCAATAATATTTAATATTTGATAGTATAACAACGTTTCTACTGTGAACTATTTGATGCAAGAGGCTATTGGAAATTGGACATTCATGAAGCTAACTGAGTCCTTAAGTACTTAAGTGGCAAAATAAAAATGAAACATCTTAAATTGTTAGTTTACCCTAAAATTAAAATTTCACCCATTTTCTACTCACCCTCATGTCGAATAATAGTTCAGGGTAATTTGCTCCTTTTTAAAGTTATATACAAAAATGTTTGTTCATTTTAATGTAGTAACTGGAGCTCAGTTGTCTTCGTCTTCATCTTGATCCAAAAAAACATCCAAATACCTCCATACTGCAAATGTCTATAATGTTATTATATTATTTATATTTCTTATAAATGTTATGGCTATAACTTGAGATTCTTTTAAGCAGGAGATCCCAGGCCATCGGCGTAAATCTGGCTAATGTGTTTCAATGAAGACTTCAAGCTGGAGCTTAGAGACTGTGATCATCTGCTAAAAACAAGCTTAAAAGATACAGACTTACTAAGTTTTTACTGAACAATTACTGTTGTTGTGCCTTCAATTCAAGATGGACGTTACAGACAAGCAGTATGGAGGTATTTGGATGTTTTTAAGTGTCTGTTTGGATGAAGACGAAGACAAGTGAGCTCCAGTCGCTACATTAAAATGAACAAACATTTTTGTCTATAACTCTAAAAAGAACAGATTACTATGAAAATAATCCCAACCCTTAGTTGACATGAGGGTCGTAGTCATAAAAAAATTGGTTGAACCTGTATGTACCACACGTTGAAGTTGCGAATGGCTCTTCTTCAGGTGCTGAAATAATAGCATCTACTTCTTACTCTGCATCCTACTGCCACTAACATCTACATTATTTTTATTTTTATTTGCATTGACATCTAATTTTACATTTACATTTGAAGTAAGCTTCTTGCAACAAGAATGGTAAAAATAAATTAATAAAGAGTGTAAAAATATTTCATTGGATAATACAAAGTGGAAAGTACAGTGTGTCTAATGATGTCAAATGGTTTAGCTTCTACGTCCAGAAAAAGGTCTTCAAAAACATAGTCTAGTACTAAACTGTGTTAAGCTACGATCTACTTAAAATACATTTCACAATGAGATAATTTACCTGCACTTTGGTTAGCATTAATCAACTTTCTGATTTCTTCCAGCAGCCAGACTGTTAACCACATGATCTGAATACTGTATTAAAGTGTCTAAGTGCCACCTCCACATCCCCACTAACTAGACCAATCTCAGCCCGAGTCGTCTTGTTAAATTGAGACCTCGTTCCCCAGTGGTCCTAAATGTAAAACATATCTCTACCTTTGACAAGCGATGTTAATCCATTTAGTGTAACGAACTAACATGTCTCTAATTAAAATATGCCTTTTAATGATACATACTGACACCCTGGAAAACACTGTCACGCTTTCCTCTCCTAATACAAGAAGATGCTAATTGCTTCAGCTACACTGGTGTTCAAATCCCAAGGCTAATAGAAGCTCCTGAGGGAGTAAATGTTGGGGTTTTGAAACCTCGGTTCAAAAGAGGGGCCCTTTGCCATCTGTTACTTAAAGATTGTTTTTTCCGTCTTCGGAATCATGAGGTTGGGTGATTGACACTGATTTCCTGATTTGAGACGAATTACAGAAACAGTTTTTTTGTTTGATGTCTGCTTTTCTACACACGTTTTTATCTTTAGGTTGATTTAAAATGTTCCAGAGATCACACAGCTATCTCTGAGTTGCCTTTGTATTGAGTTTATATTGAGTTTTGAGCCGTACAGCTGCTCACGTTATCCGAAAATCACACCTCATGATTTTCTCTTGCTAACAAATATTTTGTTCCAGCTGCTATCAAAATTATTTGGGTGGCTTCATCCAATATTCTGCATTTTCCCCCTTAAATTCAAGCACACAATAGGCGCTCTTGGTTCCTCTTGTTGTGATCACCCCACGTCCAGAACCATCTACAGTAACATTGAATAATTCTGATGTCAATTGTCTTTCTTAATTCAACCTAGTGGCATCCATACTTCATAGTAATAGTGTGGACAGATCTTCTGTCTCGTGGTATCTTCAGAGAACTTTTATTTTCAGGTTTTATTTCTTAATTCACCCTTATGACACGGTTATTCTACAACGTATTTTAAAAAAGAAAATGTCAACTTGTTGTTGGGAATGAAAACGGGTTGTGGTCACATCTAGGTAAAGGGAGAACCAGGGTCCATAGACTTTGTATTTTTGTGTTCCATTAAGTCTTCATGATAGATTATCAAAGTACCTAATATGAACCTGAACCTAGTGTGATGGTTGCTTGACCCCTGCCTTCACCTATTACTTGTGGGTTGGGTTAAGGGTTGGGATTATTTTCAGAGTAATCTATTACTCGTTATAGACCAAAATGTTTGTTCAATTTAATGTAGCGTCCAGAGTTCAGTCGTCTTTGTCTTCATCTTCATCCAAAAAGACACTTAAAAACATCCAAATACCTCCATACTGCTCGTCTGTAATGTCACTCTTGTATTGAAGCCTCACAATTAGGAATTGTTCTAAAAAAGTTAACAAGTATATATCTTAAGCCTGTATTAGCATTAGCTCAAAGGCTAACATGCTACACAGACAGACAACAATCTGTGATGCAATGACACAGACAAGCAGTATCGGGGTATTTGGGTATTTAAAGTGTCTTTTTGAGAGGAGCCCCAATCGCAACTCTCAAATCGACATATGTTTCTGCCTATAACTCCAAAAAGATCCAGATAATAATAATAATAAATAATCCCAACCCTTAGTCGACTTGAGGGTAAGTAGAAAATGACTTAAATTAATAATACAATTTGAGTGAACTATCCTTTTAAAACCTGTACTCCACAATGTCTTCATCACGTAACAGATTCTATTACATTAAATTCTCGCCTCTACAATAGACCAGAGGAAGGAAGGAAGTCCCTGACATCCCTCGGCAGCTCATCTGAACCAAATCATCTTTGGACTCACCAGGCTGTAATGTCGAAGCAATTGCACTGATCTAATTCTCCTCCTGGTAAATAGTAATTACTACATCTAATGAAGTATTTTGTTACCTCTTCTTTCTGATGTTTGTTTCCTTGCTTGTTGGTTGGATGGTCCATGTGGGTGGAGCTTTAGGACCTCCACTCTGAGTGAGTCAGACGTTAGTTAATAGTCTCTCTGTGGACAGATGAGGTCCATTAGGAGGTTAATTTAAAAATGAATGGAGGACATAGAGAAGGAAAGGTCAATGGCAGCAGAGGGAGCTCGCACAGTTCATGGAAGGAGCAAAACACCAAACCTAAACGTTATTTCTTATGAAGCAATGCTTAATTAGTCCGGCGGTAATGAAGCAGCGACGCAGGTATAAATAGTCGTGCTCATCATCACGCACGTTCCTTCTTCAACGGACACCAAACCCATCGCTTCACGCCATTTTCTAAACACAGAGGCATTGTTCGGATGCAGGAACTGCAGATCTTGCTCCCAATTTCCATTTCTTTCCCCCCTGCAGAAGGACTGAATCTGATCTAAACTCATTGGTGTGTGGATAATGAAGGGGTTACCAGGAGCTGGGAGAGGCCCAGTAATTCCCTGCACCAGGGGACGGGGTTTTCTCTCTTCCTTTTTTTTTTGGGGTGGGGTTTGGATGAGTACCCTTGCTCTGTGATGCATGCACTCATGTGAGCTTGTGACAGCCTTACCCAAATCCAAGACTAGAAGTCCACGCTGCATGCGTTAGCCTGTGAATGCCGTGCAAAGCCATTTCTGCAATTCATGGATTTATTCCATACGTTTTCTACACACACAAATTCTATTAAAAATACTCTTGGTTCCACTTCTTTCATTTACAAGTATGAAGAGTAATAAACCTTTATTTGGAATTAAATAATATTGTTATATTACTTTGACATGTAATAATTAGACTCAACAGCTTTTTTATTTATGGTTGATAAAAACAATTCAACATTTATACTCTATTATATTCTAAGGCTGACAATAAAAAAAGCAAGTATATAGCATATAAACAGCTGTTTACAATGAACAGTGACATTTAATTATACACATTTTATTTTAATGTAGCAACTAATTTTGCTATTCATTCAAGATTATTTTCAGAGTAATCTTTGACTTTTTAGAGTTATAGACAAAAATGTTACATTTTAATGTAGCGACTGGAGCTCAGTTGTCTTCGTCTTCGTGGGCCTTCAGCCTTCACTGACAGGAAGTACTCTGGGTAATATCGCAAGCGCTTTCAGTTGTTTAATTTTTTTCTAAACAATTCCTCATATTGAGGCTTAAAGATGAGCAGTATGCAGGTATTTTGATGTTTTTAAGTGTCTTTTTGAACGAAGATGAAGACGAAGACAACTGAGCTCCAGTCGCTACATTAAAATGAACAAACATTTTTGTCTATACCTCTAAAAAGAAACAGATTACTCTGAAAATAATCCCAACCCTTAGTCGTCATTAGGGTGAGTAGAAAATGAGTGAAATTTTAATTTTAGGTGAACCAAACCATAAAGTGTTTATTTTGAAAGTACATATTTTTCACCAAACCCATATTTTAAAACATAAAACAAAAAGAGCACTTGGAAGAATCTATAATGCCCTTGCTTAGCTCATCATTTCCCCCTTTCCTCCTCAGATGTGGGAGTAGCCCGGCTCGATTTAAGGTCATGGAAATTTGCATAAAATGGTGCTGCCATGTGTGGGCGTCTCCCAGAGGGGGTCACCTTAAGCATCAGTGTTAAGACACAAAAAAGACCCCGACGCAGCGCGGGGTTAAATACCCCCAGTTCATTATGATAAAGATGTGAACAAGGACTCAAACTACCAATGCTGTCAATAGACGTGGAGCCCCGGCCTCAGACTCCCACTCTCCCAGGACCCGCCATCCGTCATCTGAATACTCTGGGCCTGAATCATTGCAGATCATTATAGTAACAGAGAGCGTGCCGGTGATTGGCTGTGATTGCAGGATCACGGGGATTTGAGGGGTGATCCATCACACTGGGTGGCACACTAACACCTCTCTGTGATGGGGGGCACCCCGGGGGTCAGGGCCGGGTCAGTGTCATAGAACCAGGGCAAATATTGCAAATCTAAAAGATTATATTCCTTAAAAAATAATAACTAGACAAGACTTGTTTTTTTATGTAGTGTTTTTATCATTTTTAAATTTAAAGGGTGAACAGATAGTCATGATGTTATTAAAAGGTGACCGAGAGGTCTAGTAGATAACAGAGGTAGCTCAGGAGACATTAAAAACATATTTAATAAAGTCAGATGTTTCATAAACATTACTTGTTTTATTTGTTTTTTTAAAGGATGACTGTTGATTAAAAAGAAAATAACTCACAAACCAGTATATTGAGAACCTCCTGGACTTAATTAAAAAACGTGTTTAAAAAAAGGGGCCAATCGGAAAAAAATTTGCTAATTTGTAATAAATAAAAAACATCAGATTTTATCAGTAGAGTAATAATTCAAAATAAAATGTCTGACTGCAAATTAAAACCTGTACATTGTGGGTGTAAATAGCAGTGGGCCATAAATAGCGTAAAATTTCCAAGTGAAAATCAAAATTATAGTGATCGTCATCATCATATCAACAATGTAATGTTGTTGTTGTATCAATTCAAGTTTAATGAGGGTGTCAATCAACTAACAAAGACTAAATACAGGAAATTGAATTAACAAATGTGGAGAAATGAATCAAAGGAAAATGAAACAATGATCCAGGAAAAAATCCTGTGAAATCAGTAAATGTATGGAGCACTGTGTATAAGTAAGTAATTTTTATTTGTATAGCGCTTTTCCAGACCAGGGTCACAAAGCGCTTTAACAATCAAAACAATATTCAATAAAGTATACAGTATACTTTAAAGGTCAAGATAAAACTGAGAACACGACAGGAGTTCCATAAAATCAAGGAAAAGCCTGAACAAATGAAAACGTTATAATAAAATTATATTTATATAAATTAATAAATTATAAATTAAGATATATAAATGAAACGTTTTTTCAACTAAGACATATTCATGTTGTAACAGAGGGAAATTAAATAATTTATGGAATAAAAATAGTATATTTATTTACATTTTAACATATTTGAATTTATTTTTCTTATTTTTTCAAATTTCACAAATTTTCTACTCACCCTCATGTCGAGTAAGGGTTGGGTTTATTAGTTTTCTTTTGGTTTTAAAAGTTATAGACAAAAATGTTTGTTCATTTTAATGTAGCGACTGGAGCTCAGTTGTCTTCATCTTCGTCTTCGTCCAAAAAGACACTTAAAAACATCCAAATACCTCCATACTGCTCGTCTGTAACGTCCATCTTGTATTGAAGCCTCGACATTAGAAATTTTTAAAAAATGAAAGATTTTTATATTTTAAGATCGTTTTTAAAGGACGCTGCTAGGACAAATCCTACATCTTAACACTTGCAATGTATTTCAATGAGGAACATTTGAAGGACTGAGGAATTTTCCTCATGAAGGCCACCGAAGATGAAGACAAAGACAACTGAGCTCCGGTCGCTACTTTAAAATGAACAAAACTTTTTGTCTATAACTCTAAAAAGGAACAGATTACTCTAAAAATAATCCCAACTCTTAGTCGACATGAGGGTGAGTAGAAAATGAGTGAAGTTTGAATTATGAGTGAACTATAACTTTAAATGATTTGAAGAGAAGCCTTGAAATTTTAGTATTTATTAAACAAATCTCTCATTTGAGTTGTGAAGCAGTAGCTTCAGTAGAGCAGCACAACAATGAGGAATATCTAGCTAACTTTGCTGTCCAACCTGAAGAGAAGTTGTGTGTTCGATCCCTTCTGCCACCATATCGGGAGTCGAGCCGCTGACCTCGTACAGATTGTTCCTCTAAACTGGTGCAACATAACCTGCGGCGATGGGTTGTCATCCAAATGAGATAAGTTTATTTTCCTAAGACCAGCATTTGTTTCATCAGCCTGTAGGGTCACAGACCACACTATCAACCAGTAGGGAGTCCTCCTCAGCACCTGCAGCTCCGGCGAGGTGGCCTGCTAGCGAGGAAAACGCTTTGGCTGCAGCCCAAATATCTGCCTGCACCTTCTGTGCAAGCACACGCGCCTTAGGAGACCAGGAGGCTGCAATATTGTGGAACAAATGTTCTCTTATCTCCGCTGATTTGGTTAACCACTCGCTTTTTTTTACTCCAACTGTCTACTGCTGCATGAGGGTCAAAGGTTAATAGGACCGAACAAGACATTCCTGAAGTGTCAGACACAGCAGAACCAACCTGTGGAGGGCATTCAGAGCAAGTAACATACAAGTGAACATGTTTTAAAGTTCAACTAATGTGTTGATTTAAGTGTCTCTTAAATATATGTTGGACTCTATTGTACTCACAAGTATGTGTCTGTTTGTACAAAACTTTATTTTCATTGAAATATTTATGCCCACTGAAAGCACTTTTTCTGGAGATAATATCTCCATGTGTGAGATTTCTCCCACACATTGAATGACTCATATTTTACTTAACCTGTACCATAACCACACATACTCTGCTGTGATTGGTCAAGCATCGATGTTTATCACCTTTTGTCATTAATCCCGGAAGTCTGCAAATCCAAGGGACTCAACTAACTATTTTATTGACATGATTGTCACACTATATTTGCCTTAAACAACGAGGTTCACTTAAGGCTTTAATTCCAGCCTAAAGTAATTTTTGAGGCCTACAGGTGCTTTAAATACTTAAATCTGGTTGAAAAAATAAATATATAAAATAAGATAAAAGCAGATGTGTATGTTTACACTTCAACTCAACCTGTATGTTGTGCTATAGTATGTACTTTGAACTCAAATAAGGAATGTAAATTTGGGATATAGTATAAATCAGCAAGGTCTTTCATGTTTGCAACATAAATTGGCTTTCTAGTCCAGCACAAATAACATTTATTTTTTCTTCAATCAACAGCAGTTCTTAAAAGATATTGAACCAGTAACATTACTGGATAAGATCCTGTTAAATTAAATACATTATTAATTAATGTTTGTTATTAATTTGTCATCATTGATCTAAATCTGACTTAATCTTAATGTATTTCATTTTACATTTTTAAAGTAATTTTGAAAAAATAATTCTTGGATAGAAGATGGTTGATCTAATAATCTGGTACTTATGAATTATAATTCACAGCACATTTTGAACTGAATATAACAGTTCTTCCAGTATTTCCAACTATATCATTCATGAGCTTTTCTTCTGATGGCAAACTCCAGTAAATCCACTGAGTGAAAAACACACTGTTTCACCAAGTGTGTTATTGGAAAATAATATTTGAAATTATTTTCCTGATCACTGACTTATCTCTTGGAATCCTTCCACATTCACCCAAAAAGTTCTGCAATTTGAACAAAACAAACGGAAGCTCAGTCATCTATAGTGAGGGGAATTTGTTTTTACTGTTCCGAATACGACTTCTCATTTTGTTTTCTCATCAGTTGCAACAGATAACAATTAAACGTCAGAGCGCATGAAAGGAAATCATTTTCTGCTTTCACAATCGGAATTAATGTTGCCACTGTTTTTCAGTCATTCACTTCCAAGAGAATATATTGGATATATACACTCTCTGTATGTATGTAGTTCACATGAGCGGTTGACTGTGGGAGGAGAGTGTAGCCATGGCAACCGTCTGGTCCTCAGCTGTCAGACTGAGAAGGACGATGGGTGCCACGAGCGAGAGGACCATTTAACCTCAGCTGCTCCTCAGCTTAAGGGAGTCAAGATGTTTTTGAAATCTTCAAAACGCCTCATTTTATGTGTAGAACCCCCACCTCTGTGTCTGGCAGACAAAAGAAGCAGCGAGGAGACAGTGATCATTAGACGAGATGCTCCTGCACAACAGATGGAAAGTTCAGAATGAAATGGAGATGATCCTTGTTAGTCCCGTGAATGAACATGAATGAACATGAGGATTGAATAAAGACACATATATACATTGAAAAGAGCTTACATGAAAACCAAAAAGAAACAAAAGGCTTCAATTTTCACATTTTGGAGTACATCGATGGCTTCCAACCACCATCTTTTTTTTTATTAGAAACCTTTGGAGTAAGATAAGAAAAAAGATAAGAAAATAATTGTGTTACCGGGATAACGATATAACAGCGAACTAACAGCTGTGTGCTTCAGAAACGATTCGGACAAACAAGTAAATTCTGTGTTATTCTTTCTCACTTGTGTACAAGTAAAATGTGTTACTTTAAACTAGATCTGATTCATGGGTTTCGGGGCCTAAAAGGTCCAGACTTTCCTCTGCCATAAAACCTCTCTTGGCTTTCCTGGAAGAACACTGAGGTGCTTCCATGTCAAGCAGGAGATGAACTCTCTCCAACATCCAACTGGCCTAGGGTCTCTTCTCAGAGATGCTACCAGGATCATCCTGAAAAAACGTCAACCTCATCTAGCTTCTCACCATGTGGAGAAGCAGAGGTTCTACTCTAAGTCTCTCCTGAATGCCTGAGCTATTTACCTTATTAATAAAGTAGAGTTAAGACATATAAAAAGTGATTTCTTCCTTTGGGTCACAAAGTTGATGAACATAAATAAGAGCACAATCATATAGCAGAAGGAGAGTCTTTTGGCTCAGCTCTTTAGGGACAATTCAGAGACCTCATTTTTTCAGCCACTGCACTGATCTGTCCACCTTACAACCAACCTTTCCCTCCCAAGATCCTTGAACACCTTCATCAAATAATAATTTCAAGGTCTTTATCCCTCGTGTTTTCTCAGGGTCAAGGTGACCCGGAGGCCCGAAAACAAATGTGTTGGTGGTATCCCTTGTGTTGTCCCTGGGTCAAGGTAAACGAACTTAGGCCCTTGGGTCACCTTGACCCTGAGATAACCCAAGGGTTATAGGTGCATCCTAAGACTTTCAACGACAGAATAATTGGAGTTTATAGTTTGACAACTTTGAGATTGGGGGTCCTGGCCCGCGGCCCGCGGGTGGTGGGGACTCGTCTGACAGAGTGTCATCGCGTCTGTGACACATATTGTCAGTGACAGAGGTTAGCGGGTCAGACAGGAAGGTCGGTTCCCTATGAAGGGAAGTGGCGTCTATTGTTCCCGCTCTCCTTTACCGCTTGACGACGGCCTAATCAGGCTTTGTCCAAACACACCGTCTTAATCTAGCATTGTGTGTTTGTCTTATTCTGTCTTCCCAAATCCCATCTCTCTTCCTCTCACTTCTGCTGTGATTCCTGCATATTCTTCCCTCAAGCTTAGCGCTGGTGTGCGTCTCTGTGTGCGTCTGTGTGTGTGTGTGTGTGTGTGTGTGTGTGCCGCCGGCCTTCCCATGGGAGGCTTCACAAGCTTTAGAGGCCAAATGAGTTGTAAGTCTATTAAAAAGGCAGAGCCGTCGTGCAGATTCCCACAAAGGCCTGTCATTCAGGTGCACTTCATTTCCACTTCCTCAACAGTCGATGGGATGGGGGGGGGGGGGGGGGGGGGCAGGGGTGAGAACGACAGGTCAGCATTAATGCGGCTACTTAATCTAGCGATTCCACTCGAGAGTAGTTTGAATAAGGTTTGTGATTAAACAACATTGGGGGAAAAGAGCAGCAACGTAAAAAGGTACTCACAGGAAGTAAAAAAAATAATCTGCTGCTTCAACTGTGGGTTTTCAAAGCATCCAGCGGTCTGTCAGGGCTAATTACGGATGATTCTCAGTTTAGCTTGCATTGCTGAAAAAATTTAATTTGTTATTGATTTGATACTTAAATAGTCTGCATCTATTCCGATCACTGCAACGTGAAAGCAGAGCTGCCAATACGCTCATCAGGGTGACTCCGAAATCTCCTGCGTCAGACGTGAGGAAGTAAACATAAAGGCCAACAAGATGTTCCTTATTATTGGTCGAAGGACTGGCCGGTGTCATGTGGTGTTCTAAAGGTGTTCTAGTGTCCAACGGCAGCATCAAAAGCTATCTTATATATGAAGAAATTCTATGGATTTACCCATTTAATAATCTGTTTAATTTTTTTCATTATAAACTTTAGTTGTCCGGGCATAAAACAAGCCAACCACGGAAGGAACCATGCAATATAAACAAATCAGAAGCAATATAAGGCAAGTCTTGGCATCTGTCATAACACAAGAGTCTTGACAACATTTTAACACAACAGTGCTGAAATACTGACGTATGGTCTCTCCAGTCATGAGACTGAATACATTTCCGGTTTTTAAATGAACAGCAAAAAAAAAGGCTGCATCTACCTTGTAATCCTTTAATATCACTGTCATACTCTTTACTGATTAAAATCCATGTTTGTAATTCATTTATTGTTATTAATTATTATTATCTATTAATTTGTTTGACACATTTTTCAAGATTTTCATCTTGTTAATGTGCTTCGGATCATTTAAAATAGGTTAAGATTACGATGAGATAAATCAATATTGCCCATGAGTTACAATCATTGATAGCCATAGATATCTTCTAGAGGATGTAGAATACTATCCCAGAAAATATCATAACATTGGAATATAATATATATATATTTCATGTTATTTGGATAAATTGATCATGAAAATATTACATTTTAGCTTTGAGGATTATATTTAATTTTGCAGAATGAAAGGTTTATGATACAGACTACCAACCCACAAAATATCATAACTTTTCAATTTAGTATTTGCAGCTAAATTGATTATTAAAAAAGATAATATTTTATATAGCCATGTAGCCCATATGTCATCGTCAAAGATGGCAGATTTATGATGCTATAAATCAATTATTATAGCGGTTTATATCAATGACCGCCTCAGACCTCTTGTAGACCAGGAGTCCCCAACCTTTTTTTTACCACGGACTGGTTAAATGTCAGGATTATATTCACGGATCAACCTTCAGAAAGAAACAAGTCAAAATACTATAGCATAACCTGCAAAAAACTACAATTTAGTGCATGAAAAATACATCTCACCATAACGCTGAATCAGCAAGAGCTCTGGACTGGTTACAACAAGATCTGTTTGCATCTATGTGTATTTGATTGTATGCTGATGATGGTGTTCTTTATGTGTGTGTCTCCTAGCTTTTAAAGACTATGTGCTAATGTGTGAGTTGGTGTTTTAGCATTATTTATATGGAATGAGGACTAGAACAAAACAGAAGCATGTTTTCTAAAGAGTTTGTGTTTTACTCATTTTTACTGGACAAGACTCACATGCTTATTTTGGAGAAATTCTGCGTTAAAAAATAAAATAAACACCTTTCAGGTGTTATAATCAATGGAAATTTTTTTTTTTTTTATTATTTCTCTACGGCCCGGTAACAAATGTCTCACAGATGGGTACCTGTCCCCGGACCATGGGTCGGGGAATGCTGTTTTAGAGGATATCTACTACAATCCTACATACTATTGTGAAAATGAAATATAGAATCATAATTTAATCGTAATACTTTATTCATGACGTTGTCGAAGCATGTCATGGAACTCAAATCACACTATTGTCATTGGCAGGCCTAACAAAGTTAAATAAAGACACCTTTCAGTTTAATCACAGCGACTTACAATGAGCCACAGTGGTGAGGAAAAAATTGCCTCTTGACAGGCAGAAACCTGGAGCTGAACCAGACACTGTGTGAATGGTCTACTGCAGTGACCAGTTGGGAAGGAGGAGAACGACGGAGGAGGAGAGAGAAGGATAGAAGAGAGCCCAATGTAGTAAAGTGGCAAGACGGTCCCAACAAACCTGGACTTAAACGTCAGAACTACCAGGTATCAGTAGAAACCTCTACTCGGTATGTCTCAGGATTCAGGAAGTGAACTGTGATGTTTATATTCTCCTCCACACCGATCATGAATCATCGGCGGCCACAACAATCAGAGGCGGTAGGAGATGCTTCAAACTGAGAATTTCACCAGCGTCTACGTTTGCCGGTCCCCCATGCACGAGTGGGGGTGCAGAGGTCAGTCAGCCAGCTCTGACCTTTACAAGCCTATTCCACTGGCAGACATTTGTCACTCTCTGGACGCCTGCACGTGGTAATAGATTATTGACCAACTCAGCAGTTCCATCACTCCACGGCGGCGCTGGCGCTCAACTCAGACACTTTTATCACCCCACGCGAGAACGACCCCGATTCAGTGGCACATGACAGCAAATAGAAGGTGAAGTCTCATAATGAGTCGGTTAATTACAGCACATCTGGAGGGCTACAGTGTCGCCTCCGCCACGGAGGTCTGTCTGTCTGTCTGTTATCAAAATAACTTGGATCTTTAGTGGATTTCAATGACATTTTAGCTGGCTAGCTGGTGCTTCAGTTAAAATGGTAGCATGAGTACAACCAACTTGCTTGCTCGTTGTTTCTACTGGGTTGTGCAAGAAAGTTCCAGAGCCAGAGTTCACCTGTGACAATGATATAAAACGTGCCTAAAGCTAGATATTTCCCCCAAAATTCAAACTCACTCATTTTCTACTCACCCTCATGTCGACTAAGAGTTGAGATTAATCTGTTCCTTTGTAGAGTTATAGACAAAAATGTGTGTTAACTCTATTTAGCGACTGGAGCTCAGTTGTCTTTGTCTTCATCCAAAAAATGTTGTGAAAAGAAAAAGTAAATTTTTGAGAAAATGTAAATCAACATAATGAAATAAAATTAATAGAAAGTTTATTTTTATTGTGGAAAAAATACAGCCGAAATAAATAAGCAAGTTCGCAATTCTAACTAGAGGATATCTGGAGGGTTTATTAACGATAATAGGTAAATGTTTTATTAACAAGGAGTACGACGTACACACAAAATAATACTTGTGTTCTGTAATCGGCTGTCAAATAGTGACACAGCTAAGATCTGAATATGTGTCTTATTAATGGTTATTTATTTGATATATAAAGATGTTTAATGACCCCATTGATAGGAAAGTTATATATGAAAACGTATATAGCAAAATGCTGTTACTGTGGAAAAAATCGTCACACAATTATTTTGATAATCTCTCTAAGGCTTCAGCCCATCTTTGATAAATGCTGATAACAGTGAGGACTCTTCTCCATATTGTGTTTTGGCACGTTCTTCTGTCCTTCATTATCTGATCATTCGTCTACGAGCACTAATTTACCCCCTGCCAGTTGTTTCAAATGTTGGACCATTTTGTGCACAAGCTCTTAGAATAAGAAATGAGTTTCACGATTGAAAAAAGATTTGCTGAGAAAATGAGGGGAACGGTCATTCGACTTTATCTCTTCCTGTGGAGCTTCTTTATGGGAAAGCTATGAAATAATTGTTATTTAACTTCATTTTAATTTTGATCCGATTTTCTTTTTGTTCAATATTTGACTCTGTTTGATCGTGGTCTGTTGCTTTGATTCAAGTTAAACATGATCTACTCGACTAGAATAATTTAACTTTTCAATTTTTTTAACAAACATTGTTTCTTTGACATATGTGCTGTGTATTTCAGTTAGAAAACATGGAAGTCGAAACCTTGCCCACCAAATTATAAGGTTTGCAAATAGTTGACTCAAAATCAAAGTAAAAGAGACGAAGAACTCTAAGATAATTGAAAGCATTTATGTACGAAATAGC